>NC_040887.2:2003270-2218270 GCF_900634795.4 Betta splendens | reverse complement strand
AGGATGGGATAAAAGCTGGAGTTAATACCCTGCCACAGCGTACTCTGCACCATGCCAAAAAGCCATTCAGAGTGATATATAGGCCTAATAGAAGCGCTCTAATAATAAGAAGCGTCTCATTGTAAGTCAAACCGAGGCAGATGACCAAAGCGGAAGCCAGAGGAATAAACACCATCCTGGGCTGAAAACAGCCCAAGGCTCAATCCATAGGATGAGGAGGAAACACATGTTGGCTTCAGCTTTGTCCTTAAAAGTGAGGAGCTAAATGATCAGCGTGGAAACGGGCTCAGACGGCGTCACTGTGTGTCTGGAACCAGCAGCCGCTCGGCCCCGGACGCTTTGTTATCTGCATATTTGTGTTGTTCTGGCAATAATGAGCAGCAGGAGGGAGCTCAGGTTTATCTAATGAGGAGACGGCTCCTCTGTGGACACAACAGCACGGCCTGATCGATGCAGGCTGCAGGCTGCTCGTGTTCCCCAACATACCAGCACCGAGCCAGAACCGAGCCAGAACCGCCGGTGCCGCTCCACAGTGACAGTCCGAGGACCGGCTGCCATAATGGAGCGTCAATTACGCCGCTGCTCATTAGCCTGTGATTATGCAGATCCGGCCACAGGAGGTGATCTGTGTCTAAGCCGCGTCAACAGATTGACACCATTGTAAATTGTCCGTGACGAGAAGAAGCCTCCAAGTATCGATGCACGCCGCTCCCACACGTCGCACGCTCCCTTTCTGTCGCCGCGCCGCTAAAAGCGGAATGACAGCTGGCACGACGGCGAGAAAGAATCCGCCTTTGTGTGTTGACGAGAGGCTCGCAGGTCTGTAGCGGGGAAGGAAGTTGGGCGTTGAAGGGATGTTCGGTTGTCCCATAAATAACGCGGCGTGGAATCAGCAGCGGCCGCGGCCGCGCGGCGTCGGGCGCTCGTGGAGGATGCGCACAAACTCCTGCGTGAGTGATTCCGCGTCTGCACTTTGAGGCATTTCTTCCGACATTTCATCAGATTTGTTTAGACAATCTGCTGGTAAATCTCGTCGCTTTATTCGGTTTTCACAATGCCGGGATTATGGATTAAAGACGCGCCTCGGGGACATCTTATCAGCGCCACAGTGAGGTGCGTTGGCGGCGCCTCCCTTCGTGCGGGGGGCGGAGCCGACTCCAGGAGCAGCAGCGTCGCGGGCTCTGATAACCCCCTCTCTGGGGTCCTGCGTCTGACAGGCGGTGCCCTGAGGCTGCAGAGACCGGCCTTATCGCGACCCCCCCCCTTATACGTGACAGCGCTGAGGATGAAACCCGCTCTCCTGTTTCACGGAAGGAGCCCGTCCTCCTGCTGTGGTTCCTCTGGTCCCAGTGGAGAAGGGGTAGAAGTCCAGTAACAGCAGGAAGACTTCCATTCTCAGATCACGTCCTTTTAAGACTTATAGATGTAATATGGTGTCATATCAGAGAGCTGTGTATGAATATACTTCATATATATGAGTGTTTGCTCAACTGCTCAGCCACAGGGAAGCAGAAGGTTTACGGTTTAAAAAGCTACATTTGTTCATGAATATTTAATGTTGGAACATTTTTGATCTCATTTCTGAAAGGATGAGCTGAAGTTGGTCAAATGCCCTAAATCAAACGTCCCACCTGATTAACTGAGTGGTTTCCTGCCCTTCGTGTCCCGTGGGACAGTCAGTATTGACGCGTCCTCCCTGTTTCCGACGCCGTGGGGAGAAGCATCTGCCCAACGTGCACGTGTGAGCGTATTCTCCCGGCGCCGTTAATATCTGTCCGTGACACGGCTCATGAAGCAATGCTCCTAATGAATCTCAGCACGACTTGTAGCTGTGATGTGCTTAAACTAATCTAAGCGCGCGGGCCCTCGTTGCATATTTCATTCACAGGGGGTTGAGCTGGTTTAATGGAGGCGCTTCTGCATTAGGTCGTAATTCTGCTGAAACCCTCCGTCTTGTGTGAGTCCAGCTGTCAGATTCAGACGGAGGCTCCACCTGACAGTAAAGTTTGTTTACATGTGCTGCGCTCTCTCTCTGAGGGTCTAATTTAAGCTTGGAGGAGCCTGAGCGGCCGCTGGTGAAGGGGAGCCTGGAGGACGCCTTCATTTCCCCTGCTGTGATGGATGTGACTCCTCGCCCTCGTCCTCGTTACCGCGGCCGATGACCGTGGTTGAGTCTGACCGGCCTCTGGTGACGCCTCTCTGTCTCTCCAGGACGCGGCCGAGGGGGCGGGGCTTCGCTGCACGCGTGGCTTCCTGTTCATGCACGTGTGTGTGACCTCTGACCCTCGGCGGACGCGTGTGCGCACGTTGACACCCTCTCACCTACTGCAGCGTGTGCCCACCCGGGGGACACCGGATCCCCGCGGCCGTCTGTGTTTATGGAGCGGACACTCAATCCGCCGAGCCTGCGCCCGCTGTGTGTGTGGGGTTCGCTATGGAGACCGGCATGCTGGCATTCCTCCTCCGCGTCCTCTAAGCTGGGCTGGTGCCGCCTGTCGGTGTCAGGGACGCGGCCGTCTCTCAGAACAGGTGTCCAGTTCTCTAGACAAGTGGGCTGAACAATATCCTTTTCATCTCGACAGAGTCTCTGGAGTGGAGGCTTCTGAAAACATGACAACAAAGACGGTATTGCTGTCAGCTGTCAAGGGATGAACCATGACACGTTTCATATTGGCTTCATGAAAGTTAAATAAGGAACCATCTGTATTCATGATGCGTCACACAATATGTTCATTCTTGTTTTTATCATATATTATTTTATAATAATTAAATGTTAATTCTGAATTTTTCATTGAGAGCTAACCAATAAACCAGCATCGCCTCTAATTCTGTAGCCAAGCAACAATGTGACGTTGTTACAAGAACAACATGAATGAAACTCAACCCTTCCTTCATTAGGTGTAATTATGTGGATCAATGCTGAAAACAAATAAATAAAATATAATGTAAATTTATACAATATAGAAAATGCTTAAGTTATGGTTTTATTCACAATTGACCCTCGAAATGACCAATGACCATAATGGTGCAAAACCCAGTCATGATGAAGTCATGATAAAAATAATCCTAATTCTGTTTCTAAGCTTTTTGGCGCTGAACCTCTAAACGCTTCGTGGTTGTATTTTCCTCTTCGTGTCGTACGGGAGCTAGCGGGCGTTTGATCGCTGGCTCCCTGAACCTGACCCAGCAGGTGCGTCGTGGTCAAAGAGCCGAGCGGTGGACCCTGCGGTGTCTGCGGGCCGGGTCCGGCCCGGTTCGGCCCGGTCCGGCGCCGGCGCCCGCTGGCTAACGCCCTGCTCTGGCTCTAATTCAGAACAGAGGGGCTCTGTTGTCCTGGAACGCTGCTGCGAGGAGCTGAGGAGTTCAGAGACGCAGCGCCCTCACACAGACAGAGCACATGCCTTGTTGTCGACCCACAGAACAGCACATAATGATCCCTCCCACCATTAAGGCCTAATGCAATAAAGTGCTAACAGTTGAAGCCGTGCCCCTCAGTGCCTGAACATAATGAAGTTAGCCCACGGCTCGCACAAATGTGCTCTGCGATAACACACATGCTCAGGATGCATCGATCACGCTTACGGTCATGATTACTTGTGCTCGTATCTGCAGCTGAAAGCCTGCGAAACGCTCCAGTTTGTGCTTATCTCCCGTCGCCCCCCAGGGCTTTGTTTGATATTTATGGAAATCGCATGGAGATGAGTTTCTAACTGATAGTTTTTTAAGTCAATCCAACGGTCGTACATTTCAAAGGAGCAGAGGAAGTTGGATCTGATGCGTTTTGATCCAGTGAAATGACACTTGGTTCCGCTCGGTCTCACACTGCGGTGGGTTCGACTCTCGGGGCTCGCGTCGGGGCCGGGACCCGGGCCGGGCCGGTCGGGGACCCGGGCCGGGCCGGGGTCCACAGCTTTCCCACCAGCCACCAGCTTCTGTGTCGCGCTAAGAAACAAGCGCATGAGCAGTTGTGTGCGTTTGAGGAGCATCACACGGAAACAAAAGCAATAAACCTGCCTACGAGGAGTCTCCCAGGAGCCGGGCCTCGTCTGACATGCATCCCATTAAGTAAACATTATTTCCCCACATATTGCAGTTCAACAAGCTCTAAAGCAAAAGGAGATTTGTAAAATGCCAGCGGAGCCGGCGCTGCGGCCCACGAGGCTCTGTGGGCTGCTGGAATGTGCTGGCCAGACAAAGACGAGTGGCCTTGGTGAGTCAAAGAGGACCATTTGTTAGTGCAAGTAGACGGTCACGCACACACACTCCATTCTGTTCCATGGCTGGCAATGAATGTGTGCCGTAATGTCCCTGGATCTGCTCAATGAATACTGAGTGAACGTACAGTGTTTTATAGTGAAGTGTAGTCTGTAATAATGTAATAATGTAGAGAAAGAGTCACACGTGTTTCAGTGCATGCACACGTTAACCTTCCACTGTCACTGCATTAGAGCCTCACAGCAGGTTGGAACTGGAATCTATCACAACTTCATCACATGCAGGAAAATAGAAAACGTAGTGATCCATGATCTAATTATACACACACGATGTGATTATACATCAAGCAGAGACAGTGAACAGGTGAGTCACTCATTACTCATCGCAGCACACGTGCAGCTGACGCACACATAGCTGCTGTTGTGTTGTCACTCTGGGATCAGGACTGATGCACGTCGTGTGCGTCCGACAGAATGGATTCTCCTGCTGACTCTGACATCAACCCCCCCCAAAAAATCTGCAAAAGTTCTCATTTTAAAAAATGTGTTTCAAATCGAATTTGATTAAATTTGCATGAATCTCAAGCCACACTCGTTTGAGATGAGATTTCTTATTAGCATCTAATTTTTAAAATAACTCATCTGAGCTTAATGAAGCCTCGTTAGCCGCCGATGGTCACGATGCATTAGGAGCCTGACGCTGATGAGACACTGATGTGCTTTGGCCACAATATGAAGACGCTCATGTTACACGTTCTGCCTGGAACATCCTCATTGTCATGAGTTCCAATATTTATATTTTGCGATGTTTGGAAATGATAAATCAGTCAACAGTGTGATTCCTTACAGTGCATGCAGCTTCTGAATAATAACCAGCCATTACTTCCAATAGTGGCAGATTTTCACATTAAAAGTTTTTAATATAAGCCGCGCTGCATCTCTAATGTACTGCGCATTAATAAAGTCAGCATATGGAGCATCAGCAGCAGACCACCGTCCACCGTGCTGAACTGTGTTCTCCCTCCCAGCAGCACTGAGGCCTCGTTCATGCGTCTCCCTGCGAGTCACTCCCACATCACTATGAACTGTGAGCAGGACTTTGGAGACGGGGGCCTGGGAGTGACGCTCACACTACGCCTGCTCATGCACGGGAAGGTAGGAAGCAGCCTCCACGCGCAATGTGTGTGAATGACGGTGTCCTCCTCACCTGCTCATTAATTAAACATAGAACCTGTGGAATCTATGAATAGTCAATGTCAGGATTAAAGGGGCCTGTCTAATTGTATTCCTGTAACTGTGTTTGTCTGTTTCAGGAGGTTGGAAGCATCATAGGAAAGGTGAGAACTCTTATTTTCAACACAACATATTTCATGTCTAAACGTATTCGCTTTAAAAACAAGTCTGTCGCTGCATTCGATGTTTAAAATTGCTGCATGTGTGCGTTTCTATTTTCTGTTGTTAGAAGGCAAATACATTATTGATTCAACACTGTACAGTTTGTGTATTAATAATAAGGCTTCATGCTGTATAATAGTTTTTCCCCCTGTCTCTATTCAGTTTTAAAATCAACACACAACACACAATCCTAAATGTAATGGCCAGAAACCAATTCTCTTAAGGCGTCGCCACCCGTAACGCAGCCCCGATCCATCACGCTAAGAACATTAGCGGGGTCTGGATCCTGCTGCTGGAACCCAGCTCCACAGCGTTGGCTGCTGTCTGAGTGGAAGCGCCCGGACGAAGGCTCGCACTTCAGCTGCTGCTGTCGTCACAGACACGGCAGCAGCAGCAGAAAGCGCCGCTGCAGCGCGTGTTGAGTCAGTCAGAAGTAAAGATGAAAAGCCAGAGAACGGAGAGAGAGAAAGAGAGAGAGAGAGAGAGCAAGGGGGAGAGGGGGGGGGGGGGGGGGGAGAGGGAGAGAGAGAGAGAGGGAGAGAGAGCGAGGGGGAGAGAGAAGGGTGGGGGGGGGAGCGAAGGGGAGGGAGAGAGAGGGAGAGAGAGCGAGGGGGAGAGAGAGGGGGGGGGGAGAGGGGGAGGGAGAGAGAGAGAGAGAGGGAGAGAGAGAGAGAGAGAGAGAGGGGGGGGGAGAGCGAGGGGAGGGAGAGAGGAGGAGAGGGAGAGAGAGAGAGAGAGGGAGAGAGAGAGAGAGAGGAGGGGGGGCGGGAGAGGGGAGAGAGAGGGGGAGGGAGAGAGGGAGGGAGCCGAGTTCGCCTCACGCAGTGCAGCTCAGCAGGGAGACGCACTTGATCCGCTGTATTCGTGCTAATAACTTGCTGCTCCACCCTTCAAGCACTTTTCCCCATATGTCTCATTTCTTTTATATAAAAAGAAAATCAACCGCAGAGTCACAATGAAGCACAAACAGCGGGTTTTACCAGAACCCAGCCTTGGCTCCAGGCTGAGATGATGCTGCTTCTATAGAGAAGCCATCGACGTGAAGGTGAGGTCAGCGTCACGGGTTTAACCTCAAGCAGACGCATCATCATCAACAGCAGAGGACGTGCGGCTGCTGCTTCCTGCAGGAGCCTCAGCACACGCCTGACTTTTACTAGATTATCCACAGACCCAAACTTTAGCTGCAGCTCGTTCATGTTCGCCTTCATGTGACGTCAGGCTTCAGTTGGAGGCTGACCCTGAGTCTGTTCTCTGTTCCAGAAAGGAGAGACTGTGAAGCGAATACGAGAAGAGGTAGGTTTTGTGCTCAGCATGTTCCTGTGTGTGTGTGTGTGTGTGTGTGTGTGTGTGTGTGTGTGTGTGTGTGTGTGTGTGTGTGTGTGTACAGTAAAAGCTGTGTCTGTGGCCGTGCCTCATCTTATGAGTAAACCTAATTCTATCACGCAGCGCCTCTAATGCTGCTCAAGCCTCGTGACGGTCGCGTGCATTAATAAGAACCTCAGGTCTGTGTCTGGGAATCATACAGTCTATTGTCCGAACTGGCTTTTGGCCAATTGCCTGTTCAGATGGAATCCTGTGTCTGTGTTTCCCCTCGTCTCTATTTTCCACCTCTTTTTCCTGCCCGACTGTTTCCTCTTTAAAAACCTCCCGGGTGCAGCCGAACTGACGGCTTGATTAACTCTTTACCATAAGAGTAATCAGGCAACGCCGTGGCAACGTTTGAGTGTTCGCTGGCCGCTGAGCTTTTATGTCGCGCTTTACGAGGCAGGAGTGAGGTCACGGGACGCTGCAGCCCGGAGGAGCTGCTGGAGGAGCCCTGGTTCCGGCCTCTCGGCCTCTGTGAGCGCCGGTCTCTGCAGCGGCTGCAGACTGGGCCCGTGGGCCGCTCAGAGCGCCGCCCTGCGATCAGCAAGGAGATGAGAGGCACAAAATAAAGAGCGCAGCAGGAGATGAGGTGCAGGGATGCGTCGTAGCATCACTTCGTTCCTCGCTTCACCTTGACTCCACCACCTGCTCGTCTGCGTGCTGTCATTCGGTGCCTCCGTGTCTGGTGGTGCTTGTTTGCGTCGTCGGTCAGAGTTAGATGACAGCACTGATGCCACCTTCACGTCTGCATGCCGAATGCTGTGCATTAGCATAATGACTGGAAGCAGTGGGAGCGAGCGAGCTTCTATTTGTCAGAGAAAAGGACGCAGCTCCCGGCGCCTCCAGGGAATCACCTGCTGAGCTCTGGCTGCAAAACCACAATGTTTTAGATTAAACAAGAAGCAAATCATGAACAGACCCTGCAGTGATCTGTTGGTACAGTCAGAGAGGAGGTGCAGCATAGACGCAAACAAACTGCACAGCAAACAAGCCTTTATCAAAATGTGGAACTGTTCCTTTACGTTGAGCTTGAAGTGGCCGCTGTCCCCACAGAGCAGCGCTCGGGTCAACATCTCAGAGGGGTCGTGTCCAGAGAGGATCATCACCATCACCGGCTCCACAGACAGCGTCTTCAGAGCCTTCACCATGATCACGTACAAACTAGAGGAGGTAACAGCAACGCATGCACCCACTAGCATCACACACAGTCAGCAGCGTGGGTCCCGTAATGACAGAACATTAAGCATACAATCAAAGAAAACAGATTGGTCAAAATTAGTATTTAAGACGCAAAAAACAACAATCGTTTCCTGAGCTTCGTTTCAGTTTTACCGCTAATGTGCCTTGGTCTCTATTGATTATTCTGTAAAGTGAAGTAATGGAGGTTTTGAGCTGATGATGAGTGGAAGTGTGGTTGATTTCCCAGCTACTCTCATCATGTATTGAACCATCCATGAGCATGACTCTACACAGGGAGAGTCAGTCCAGAATAACAGACCTAATGAAATAGACCTAAGACCCAAAGACAGACGAAGACACAATTAGATTAAAACCAATAGAGACATCAGCACGAACGCAAACATGATACACAAAACTACACAACTAAAAGACACGCGCACTCAAAGGCATTTTAACTAACACTAACTTCAGACACAGGGTCAGTGACAGGAAACGACATCAAACACCACGAGGCGCCCCCAACGGGCCGGAGGCTGGAACCACAGTTTGAGCAGTGAAGTGAGTGTGTGACTGAACCCCGTGAATCAGTCCTCATCGCAGCGGATGCTGTCAGGGGAACAGGTGCCTCCAGTAAACACGCGCTCGCTGCGAGCACAGAGCAGGATTCATCCAAGATCCTTCACATTCACCTCCTTTCAACCCTGAAACTCCACGGTTTCCATGGCAACGTGTTGGCTGACACGTGCTGCCGCACGAACGCCTTCCACTATAGTTGAGTTATTGTACGTCTGACACCTTTAATTAAAAGCAGAGCACTCGCTGGCTGTGAGGCTCCGCATTCGCCTCGTCCCGGTACTTGATGACTCCCGAACACGTCCACACGCTCCGTTACTTCTTCCACTCGCCAGCTGATCACTCCACCGCCTCCTTGATGCAGATGGAGGGTTCTGATAACACGAGCATCCTGCTGCATGTGTGTCCGCGTTCGAGGCGCCACGTGCGTGAAAGCCACACAGCATGCGTGTATTAGAGTGGAGGTCCCCGCAGCAGCACAACACGCTCCGCGGGCGGAACCCCGGCTCGGCGGCGGCGCCGGAGCTCGCTGGGATGGAGCGGAAAACACGGCTCAGACGGGGCTCATATTTTTAGATCAAACCTGGAAACGATGCCCACAGACGTGTGATTGTGCAGACAAGCTGCGCGCGCTCCTCACGTAATGAGACGAGGCGTCAGAGCCGCTAAATATAGCGGCGCATCAGAAACTTCACAGTGATTGGAAACGTTACGCGGGTCCCGGAGGCCGAGCGTCTCTGCTCATTTTATTGGCCAACCGGTCCCAGAACAAAGCACGCGACAACCAGCGCTTCTCGTATCGCGCCTCGTGTTTGTCAGGGTGAATTTGGAAGCGACGGCGGCGTATTTACATTTCAAAGGTTTCAGAGACACGCTGTTCATTAATTAAATGCTCCATCTCCACCTACAGCAGCGCAGATGGGTGTTTACACCTGCACAGCTTCTACTGCTCAAACCTGAAATACCTCCACTCACAGTAAAGTCTGACCCGTGCAGCCAAAGCCGTGGTGACGCAGCAAACGTCTGCAGCCATTTCTTCACGGGTTGAAAACTGACGATGACTTCACACAATCATCCTCATAAATACAGATCTCACACATTTAAAGTAAACACCTTCCAGCAGACACAGAGGCAGATGAGGCTTAATTGACACTTGGATCCTGTTACCTGCTTTTTCTCTGTCGACACTGAGCTGAACTGTGTTATTTGAGCTTCTGAATAAATTGTGAATAAGAAATATGCTAATGAAAAGCTGTGAAACGTTGACTTGGCTCATTACGATATTGCATAATTACAAAACCCTTTTTTCCCTGACTTGATTAAACAGAAAATGAAAGTGAGTTTAGATTGATGTGATTTCAACGCGGCCTGGTAAAACGGGTCCAAGCGACTGGGCCTCGTTGGCGCCGCTCTCCCCAGAGGCCGAACGTGCTCCTCACCACGTGTGCCTGTTTGTGCGCCTCCTCCAGGACCTGACGGCGCTGGTGGCCAACGGCACCATCAGCTCCAAGCCCCCGGTCACCCTGCGGCTGGTCATCCCTGCCAGCCAGTGCGGCTCCCTCATCGGGAAGGGGGGGGCCAAGATCAAGGAGATCCGAGAGGTGAGCGACGCGCCTCCAAGCCCGACTGGGTGGTGGCGGGTGGTGCATCATCATGCAGCTTGTCAAGAAACAGTGGTGTTGTATTAATACACCACCCATAAATACGCAGCCATGCAGCGACTGCAGCGCGGCCACGCCGTTATCAGCTTTATAAATAAAGCCACGTCACAGCATCTTGCAGAAGTATTTGTTCTAGCAGATGCCATTTACAGTTTGTTGACGCAGGCCGACATGGGACTAAGATTGGATTCAGACCATTAAGTCGGGAAATTAATGACACAATGTCCATATAGATCATTTAACACAACATGTATTATGAAGATCTCCTGCCTGCATTTAGGCCCAGCTGAAACATTGGGATTAAACGCATCAGATCTTTTGCCAGAGACATCTGACTCCGTAACCTTAGCTCTGCCTGCTCCACAAATAGGCGCCTCCATTTTAGCCTCCACCTTAACCGGTCGTGGCATCCACATTTTTCAGGGCTTCTTGGACTTTGTTGTGTTTTTCATATCCTGACGTTGTTCTGCAGATTTGATTCGATCCACTCGTTGCCATAAGATGCGCGCTGCATCCTGAGGTTTGTGCAGTTTGACACTGGCTTGCAGCTTTTTTACAGCCTGATGGATTTTGGACAGAAATCTGAATGCACAGACGTCCTGAGGAGGCTGCTCTTTGCCTAGAGACGTGCTAAATCTGGGACGTAGCAGCTAAGACTGAAAGATTGTTCTCATTGTCATTGATCTTTCGTTCATCTCGTGACATTAACAATGATATTCTTTGGGGGAAGCAGAAAACATAAGGTCAGCGAAGCCTGCGGCACGAGGAGCCGCCGCGGCAGCGGGACCGGACTTTTCCTATCTGTGGAATCACACTAATCTTTTTCTAAAACCCCTATCGTTGTCAGAGCACTGGAGCGCAGATACAGGTGGCAGGGGATTTGCTGCCCAACTCCACGGAGCGAGGGGTGACGATATCTGGGAATCAGGACTCCGTAATCCAGTGCGTGAAGCTCATCTGTGCAGTAATCCTGGAGGTAGGAAGCGGTCCTGCTCCCACGGACGTCTGGCCGACATTTTGTGGGAGCTCTGCTGCTGTTGACACGCGTGTTTTCATTTGGCCGCATGCCGTTGCTGTCTGCTCTGCTCTGCTCTGCTGCCGCAGACGCTGATGCAATTTTGTCAGGATGCAGCCGCGTTGCGTAACGATGCCCGCGGTAGCGGCGCGGTTCAGGCGGCTGCTGATGGTGAAAAGGAAGCTTTGGTCGCTTCCTCCCGTTTGGTCGAGCGGTGACTTCCTCTCGGCTCAGAGCTCAGGGCTCAGGATTGATGGGAGGTCACCGCACCTCCAAGCCGCCCGGCGTTGGACAACAGCTCTCTTGAGAACACTGAGGGAGAGATGAGAGGAAAAACAACCCCGAGCACAGTTTCTCCCTGTGTGTTCGTGGAGGTGCACAAGTCCTGCTTGTTTCAGCGCTGCAGCTGGACCTGACTGACTAATTGCCAGTTTGATCCAGTTTTCCTGGGCTTTCTTCAAAGGCTTGCAAGTTTCATTAGGATTCTGTAGCAGCGGCTTCTTGCTTTTGGCTCTGAGATTTAAATTATGCAAAGTCATCCAAAGAATTTGCTGTGACTGCTCGCACAAAAAGATGCTCCCCCCTAAAAGCAGTATCTCCAGCACTGCAGTCACTAGATAAGATATGCAGTGTTGTGTAACATTTCCTCACTGCTGGTTGTCAGTGAATCAGTGAATGCTTAATTTAACCTGAGGGCGAACCGCTGCAGAACCTTAGAGTCGCAGACACGTTCAAAACTCAGAGCTGTTATTTACACAGTTCTCTCTCCACTTCCTCAATTTGTCAGGGAGTGAGTGATGAATGAATATTATGAAAAGGAAAACAAGCGAGGAAATGATGTCAGCGTCAGAAGCAGTTTAGTTCATGATTACTTGTTATTGAATCACCGTTTGCACTCGAGTGTTGTCGAGCGTAGAGGTGTCTCTCTGACCTCTGACCCCTGCTCCTGTTCCTGCCCCTCCAGTCTCCCCCGAAGGGTGCGACCATCCCCTATCGGCCGAGCCCCTCCCCCGCCGCCCTCGTCATCGCAGGGAACCAGGTGAGACTCCACTGCAAGCGCTTTGAGAAATCGTATTAATTGGGTTTGTGCTTGGAACATTTTATTCAAAAGCAAAGAACGGTTTGTTGCAGCCGCCCAGCTGCTGTGTGTGTGTGTGTGTGTGGGGGGGGGGGGGGCTGCTGCTGCTGTGGGACGAGAACCAGACGTCCATCGCACCATAGAGCCGGTGCCAAGTTTAGCCAGTGAGAGCGGAGCCGCCTCCTCCGGCCTCGGCAGCAGCCTGATACTGGGCATATCTGTAACAGCTCTGTTTTGGGGTAATGAGCTACAGTAGCAAATAAGAGGGGGACAGCGATAACTGTTATATAGGATGTTTGTGTAAGTTGTCCGAGGGGGAGTGAAGTGAAGTGGGGAGAGGTCTGAGGGTGAGTCATACAATAAGCCTGTTGGCTGCGTTAAAGCCTCCAGAGCTCATCGCTGACCACACGTGACGCGTAGCGGAGCAAAAGAGCCACGGTTTCAGATGTTCCACTCATATTTACTGATGACCTTCTTCCTTCCGCTCAGGTGTTTGAGGCGTCGGACTTTGCCCCCCACCCCCTCTATTCCTTCGCCCAGGGCGGTCTGGACCTCCAGCAGGTAACACACCGTCCGCCATGACAGCGCCGCTCCAAATAGAAACGCTGAGAGTCAGATCTGTCTGTGGCGCGAAGGAAATGAGTTTCAGAGCCGCGCTGATTTCTGCGCCGGCCGCGAGCGAGAGCTGGGGTCGCGTGGTCTGTCCAGATTTACACAGTCCATCATCTGGCAGGAGGCATTAAAAACAACAGCTGAGCATAAGCTGCGGCCATTGTTCTAGCCGTGGTTAGAGCTCTAACCCTCCTGAAACACGATGCCGCCGCACGCGGCTGCTTTTAGTCCCGCTCAGCTCCGCAGCAAACATTTAGGCTTTAGGAAGATTCCTGCCAGAGCAATAATAGAACACGGCGTCCCGGTGTCAGAATAGACACAGGCCGTCCAGACGGAGCAGAGCTGGACTGTGGAAAAGGTAATGAAACGTCAGGAGCTGGAAGGAGGCTGCTGTTTGGTGTAAACAGCTCTAACTCACCCCCCCCTCGTGTGGTGCAGCATGAGCTGGTCCCAGAACAGCCAGACTGCTGGCGTCAGGCAGATTGAGTTAAGCTAAGTGCTGTCTGCTCGGCCATAACTGTAAATGAGGGAGACACCACCCTCACTAATTACAGCAAGGTATCGATGGGTGGAGGCGGAGGACAGCGACTGGACTGTGGTGAGTCTGCGTTATTCAGACACGGGAGAGGGGAGATGCAGCCAGAGTCCAGACGACGTCTCAATACAGACGCGTTAGAGAACAGAGGCCTTAGAAACGGATGACGCCTCAGATCAAGAAGACGCTGCTGGTACCACAGCATGTTTCTGCCGTTCGCCCTGAACGCTTGAGAGAAATTTGAGATTTCAGGCGTCCGATTTAACCTGGAGGAAATCGATGCAGCTGAAATACGAGTAATTCAATGCTTTTGTTTGAGCTCAGACGTCGTATTAATGATGTTTTATCAGGTAATAATCTGCTGGAGTTCGGTTTATCGGAGGCTGATGCGTTTCTCCTCAAACCTGCAATAAGTCACTTAACGTTTTACCTTTATTTTCTCCAATTAGTCCAAAATACATGACGTCACTGTGGACCTTTCTCTGTCTGTGACCTTTAGGCAAATATAATTTACCAGTTCATGCACAGGCCATGAACATGTGATGAACATGAAGTAAATAGCTCTGGATTCATCAGGATGAAGACATGAACCTTTCACTTGCTGTTCTAATACTTTAAATGGTTCCTGGCAGCTGTTCACATGGATACTTGTGTATTATTCAGAGTATCAAGGACGCCGTGTCCTGACAGAGATGTTGAATCCTTTATGTGTCATCACGGCCGTGGGCTCCAAAGGAAAACAGTCTGTTGACCTTCACTGTTTTGGATGT
The DNA here is from genome assembly GCF_900634795.4 of Betta splendens. NCBI lineage: Eukaryota > Metazoa > Chordata > Actinopteri > Anabantiformes > Osphronemidae > Betta > Betta splendens. The sequence continues at coordinate 2,203,873 of NC_040887.2, read as the reverse complement.
AAAGACAGAAATCTCTGCTTATGTAAATGAGCCAAACGAAATATCGCTTCTGTTATTTTCTGGTAAAAAGGTAAAACTGCATCCGACGGCTGAGGCGCTTTGCATAAGATTAAACCACGAACATGCATTTCAGCTAATCTACGAAACAGGCATCTATTGACAGAGCGGAGCTTCCATTAGGACGCTGCAGATTTATCACCTGTGATGCTTTATGGCTGCAATCTGCCTAATGCAGGACGCTCTGTTGCAGGCGTACACGCTGCAGAACCAATACGGCATTCCACACTCAGAGGTACGAGCATCTGCGCAGGCTGCTGATGGACCAGCGCTCGCTTCACTGTTTGCCGCCTCAGCTTCATCCTCTTCGTCCTCTCTGTCCCTTTGCCTGCAGCTGGCCAAGCTGCATCAGCTGTCGCTGCAGCAGAGCCTGAGCCACCTCGCCCAGACGTCTTCAAGCGTCATGCCCGGTCTGTATGTTTGTACTTAGACGTCCACCTGCCTTCCAGGGTGACAACTCATTAGCCGTCCTGATTATGTGATGAAGGAGGAGCGCTCATATCTCCCCGTCATAGAGAGACATTATTATATGAAATGATAGGTTCCGCAGATTCCGGCGAAGGAGCAGAATAAATGCCGTGTTAAACACCGGTCCATTAAAATGGAAATTAACTGCTCCGCTGTATCTACGTAGCAGCTCTCTGCTGAAAGAAAGCTTTCAGCGTGGCAGCGGCGGTTTGTAAAGCAGCTCAACCACTATTTCAATGTCTGATGTGTCAATTTTACCAACAGGAGCTGATGCTTGTATTTTCTCTCATCAGGAATGGAGTCGAACTCGCAGACGTCTCAGGAGCTCCTTATTCCCAATGATGTAAGGAAACGCAAGGCCAAACATTTAAGGCTTTAGCTGTATTGAGTCTGCATTTTCCCACCTGAACGGGTAGAAAACGAGGAGCTCAGCCTCACAGCTCCGTGGGCGACTCCAGATGCAGTTTGCGGCTGGTGTGACTTCAAAGCAGATGGGAGACATTTTGGAAATGTACTAATTATTCTCATTATTCTAACGGCAGTCTGAGCCAAGGTTAAAGCAATTTGGAGCTGATATGGATCCTTTGGCATTATTGTCTGGGCTGCAATTGCAGTGTCTTAGAGTGACTCCCATGAGTGCTCAGTAAATCCTCTCATGTTCCCTGACCTACTTAGAAGCTGTCTGCTGTCAAAACAGCCAATAAGAAAACAGGCGAAGATTCTTCCCTCTTCACTTAGCCTCCACCAGGGTTTGATGAAACGTCTCCCCGGTCTGAGAGAGGAAATCAGAATGCATAGATTCACTCCCAAATAAAGCTGGAGACGAGAAGCCTCCGCGTACGTCTGCCTGGGTTGAGCAGGGAAGCGCTTTCATTGTGGTGATTCACGTAGTTTTGAATTGAATTTATAAAACTTCAAAAAAACCTCACTTGCAAGTACATTTTATAATGAAGGCATTTATAATTTATGATTTAATTTGCAGCTCCCCAGTTTATCTTCATACAATAACAGAAGCACAATCATTCAGATGAATAAATCATTACTCAGAGGATTAAAGGATGACTGGTGGGTTCCTACATTTTCTCATGAACAAGGTTTTTTTAGTGAAACGGTGTAAATATGCAGAGCACTTTGCTTCGGCTGTGGATTCACACACAGTGGGAAGCGTTCGTGGCAGCGGGACAGTTCAGATTAAGAAGCAGTAGCTGTTTATTTTCATTAGAATCTGACGTTAATGATTTCATCGTTTTACTGAGTAGCACAACATTCAGACACAAACCAGAGAGAGCGGAGATTCTTCACATTAGTGTGATTAGTTAACGGTTCATTGCAGTGTAAAGAAAACAGCCACAGCCACTCAGCAGCATTTACAGCGTGCCTGAAGTGAGGAACTAGTGCGGCCCGGCCCAGAGGGGCCCATCCCATACAGTAGCCCCATCCCATAGCTCCATCCCTCCTCCCTTTCTGACCGCTGATGTCACATGGGTGCAGACTGTCCCGTGTCGTTGCATCTAAAGGGTTTTTTCCAGGTTGTCCACTCAGGAATGCTTTTGTCTGAGGTCATCCACACCAAAGTGGGCGAGCCGTTGACAGCTGGCATCTATTGACAGCTGGTGTAAAAGGCCAGAGTCCAGTGGAGCTCCTTGGTCCCAGAGGGGAGAGACCTTATCTGTGGTTTGAGGTCTGCTGTGGCCATTGTCTCTGGAGTTGCTCTTTGACTGAACACACACACGCACACACACACACACACACAGCCAATAATAGCCAGACAGGCCAACCAAGCTTCAGTGCGACGCGTTAGATGTGAATCGGGCGACTTACTTCCTAGGAAAGGAATGTGAAAGGGGCGCGTGTTTCTCTACTACAAGTACTTCATCACTGTCCCACTTATTATATATCTGTCAGTGTAGCCCTGACATCCTGATACCCAGCCCTGATCTGGGGTCTGCTGAGTGTCTGTTGTGGCTAATAAGCGGGGGTCCAGGTCGGCCATGAAAGCAGAGCTAGCGTGATAATGTATTTGGGAATGCAATAAAACCCATGTCATTGTCTAATCTACTCTCAGCCTGGAGAACACTCACGCCGACCACAGTGTATATTATACATTTGAGTTATTTTCCCATTATGTTTTCCATTAGTGCGGAGATGTATCTCGCTGGCATGTGTTTGGGAAGTGATTTGTTTGGGAAGTCATCACCACTCTGAGGAATCAATAACCTTTTACCCACTCAGATTAATGAGAGGCAAATGCGCCTTCTCTCGTCTCTTTTACCGGTGCACACGCAGTAGCAATTAAGGGAGACTCGGGGGAGGAGGAAAGTGCTTCTGACATGCATGATGGATGACCACTCCACTGAAGACAAACAGTGTAATTGCAATATTTGAAGTGGTCTGCATGAAGTCAACTCAGCAGGGCCGCGCTGCTGCTTCGCTCGGGCCTTTTGCTCTTGGCTCTCGCTTTGTCACAATCGCTTTCATCAGCAGAACATAAGCAGCGAGGAGGAAAAGCTGTTTTCAGTCCAATGTTTATTGAACGCGGAGCGCGGCCGTTGGCCCTCGCCGTCCCAGTCACACGTCCGCTCTGTTGTTCCTCAGCTGATCGGCTCCATCATCGGCCGTCAGGGCACCAAGATCAACGAGATCAGGCAGGTTTCTGGGGCTCAGATCAAGATCGGCAGCCAGCTGGACGGGACGAGCGACCGGCACGTGAGCATCACAGGAACGGCGGTCAGCATCAACCTGGCCCAGTACCTCATCACCTCCTGGTAAGGACAGCCTTGGATGGATGGATGGATGGATGGATGGATGGATGGATGGATGGATGGATGGATGGATGGATGGATGGATGGATGGATGGATGGATGGATGGATGGATGCCTGCAGGTCAAAGGTCAAAGGTCGCTGCAGAGCCACCGTCGTAGGGAGACGGCGCTGCTCGTAGTTGAAAAAAGGAAACGCGGGATGTTCATTTTTTAAATTAATTTCCATGGATAGTTTTTCCTTTTTAAGCTATTTTATTCATTTATTGTCATTTAAAATTGACCTTTAACATCATCACAAAATAAGAAAACAATTGTAATGTTTTCATTTCTAAAAGAGAAACTGAAGTCAATCTTACTGTGAATAACTCTTCTGTTTTTGTTCATGTACATGAGGTTTATATTTTCCACTCGGATATTTTTCCTTGTTATTTTAAAAATGATACTGGCTCTAGAAAAATAATTAATTAATAATTATTTGATTTATTCCTGAGCTCCTGGAGAAAATAAGACCTTTATTCAATTGCAACAGCAACAATGGCAATATTTTAATTTGTACACTCTAATTTTAATATTATTCTGCAGTTTTGTTTGGTATTTGGTGTATTTCTAGGTAGAAAACAACACAAATGACAACTTAGCACCAACACAAAGGTTTATTTTTTCCAAAGTTGTTGCAGCAACAGTCTAATCCACCGATCTTGATTTCCCTTCTTCCTCTTCCTTCTCCTCCTTCTCCTCCTCTTCCTCCTACTCCTCTTCCTCCTTCTCCCCTCCCTCCTCCTCCTCCTCCTCTACCTCCTCCTCCTCCTCTTCCTCCTGCTCCTCTTCGTCGTCCTCCTCCTCCTCCTCCTCCTCCTCCCCCCCTCCTTTTCCTCCTCCTCCCCCCTCCTCTTCCTCCTACTCCTCTTCCTCCTTCTCCTCTTCCTCCTCCTCCTCCTCTTCCTCTTCCTCCTCCTCCTCCTACTTCTTCTCCTCCTTCTCCTCCCCCCCCCTCCTTTTCCTCCTCCTCCCCCCTCCTCCTCCTCCTCCTCCTCCTCCCAGTTTAGAGACAGCCAAATCCACGGCCCAGGCGGCCTCCATGGCCGCTCCTGTCGACCTCAACATGGCCTTCACCCAGCCGGCCTCCCCCGCTGCCTCCCCCGCTCCCACCCTGGCCACCGTGGGCGCCTTGACTCCGGCCCATGTTCTGGGCGCCCCGTACGGAGCCATGCCCCTCTCCGGGCTGCTGGGGGTCAAGTCTGTGCCCTTTTTGACTCTGTCCAGCCCCGCCCCCCCCGTGGCCGTCACCGCCGCCCCCTCCCACACCACCCTGGCCGCCTACACCGCCAAAATCTCGTCCGCCAACTGCATCAAAAAGCCAGAGAGACAGAAGTTCGCTCCGTACTGAGGGTGGGACGAAGGACGGCCGCGTTGCTCCACAGACGCCTATGTAGCCATATCCGCTGGCAGAGATGCTCTTGACTTTTACTGTACGACGCACCAACACAGAAGAGACCAATGGAGATAAACCTATTCAGTCTAATTTACGGTTCTAGATCATTTGTGAGTTTCCCATGAATCGGTGGACTGCTCTCACTGTCACCTCATCACTGTTATTGATCATTAGAGAAGGGGCTGCACTCACCTGAGAGACACATGTTCACACGCCAACGTGTGCGTCTCAGGTCGGATCAGCCGCGAGTATTTATCCTTCCAGGAATTTGTAAACTATACTCAGATGACAGATGCTCCCGTATGATGCTTTTATACAATGTCTATGTTTGGCTCTTGAGGTTTTTAAGAAAATTTGTAAATGTGTGGGGGGATTTTTTTTAATAACCTGTGCTACGGTACTGTACTTCACTGTTCAGTGTTCTGTTCATTTTTGTGGGATTTTATTTTGAATGTGCAACTTGTTTCCTCTTTATTTATTAGTACTGTTTCATTTATTAAACGTCTTTGTTTCCTGACACAGTCCACGTGGTCTGCTTCTTTTGCCTTTTATCCTTTGACGCGTCCTGTCAGTCGGTCCGGTTGCCGCGCACGCAGGGAACTGGATCAGTGTCAAATGAAGGCGTCGGCGCAGGAGCCGATCTTCAGTCTGAAATCACAGGCTCAGGGAGATGAGGTGCCGCATGCAGGTTATTTCTGTTTCCTCTAAACACGCCCTCGCTGACAGCCTGTCAATCTGCTCCTCACATCATTGTGCTCCTGGGCCCCAAACAATAACTGCAGACGGAGGCAGGGCCGCCCCACAAGAGAGCGAGCTCTGCCTGCGCGTCGACAGCGGCACGACACGACACGCGGCTCTGCACAAAGAGGAATTATACTTTCATTTAGACGCAGCTCGGCCAAAGCAGCGAATGAACGTGACAACAAAGAAAGTGTAAAGATAAAATAATAAAATGTAGTGTCTGACTGTACCACAGCGTTAACATCCTGCTAGGGTGTGTGTGTGTGTGTGTGTGTGTGTGTGTGTGTGTGTGTGTGTGTGTGTGTGTGTCTGTCTGTCTGTCTGTCTGTCTGTCTAGTTCTATCTCTAGTTACTGTGATCCACATTCATTGAGTTTGCACAGACATTAGTTAAAGCCACCAGCCCACATTCACGGTACCAGTTATTTCCTTCCAGATGCATTTCCATATATTGAGAAAAGAAGATATAAAGCATCTTTGAATATCAAAGCGGACGTTGGAGACAGTGAAGCCTGAGCTGAGGAGAGCAGGGACCTTCGCTGTCACTGCAGCTCAAGAGTTTGGCGTCTTCCTCTGCTTTCTCTCATCCGTTGTGGAGTCAGAGGTTCTGCTGTCAGCGCCGTCAAATCACAATATGGAGCAAGCGTTACAAGGCTTTTCAAATGACAGTTAATTCCTCCGCTGGTTTATTCCGTCACATATAACATACTAGGATTCCACCTTTTACTCAGTAGCAGTCATTTGTGTTGTTCAAGCCATGTTGGCTATTACACATTAGTTCATGCAGCTGTTAAACTATGTGAAGACCTCAGTTAAAATATGTGCCATACAGAAAGCAGTGGAATGTGTCTCAAACTCAGATGAAGCCGCCTGTAGTGGACAGAGAGGATGTGGCTCAAACATCCCATCACTGAGCGACAGCAGCCGTCTCAGGCCTGTAACCAGGCGTTGTCCATGCATTCGTACGTTTCTAACTAGTTCTAACTCTAACGTTACTAACTAACAAATGAGCTGAACCATCGGAGGTCATTGAAACACATCCATCACCAGAGGATTTACCTATAAAATGGTTTCAGTGAAGTGTCCTTGCTCATAAACTACAGTGTCGTGCATTCGCTCCCTTTTTATGTGAACGAACAGCGCCCTCTGCTGGCGCCTCCGCATACTGCACCAACCCCCGCAAGGAGAACCAAGAACATTACAGCTGATAAAAGATTGTCTTTAATGTTTGGCATCATCAATGAATTCCATACCACAGCAGTTATGGGAGTAGGAAAACCACTTTTACAACCAAACACTGTTTGATCATGCTAACACCATATGTACAGGAAAGCACATTGAAAAGTGTATAAAGTATTTATATGAGAAGACTCATAAGTCAAGAACGGTGGAAACAGCCACAGTCTAATGGATTTGTCCTTGTCCAAACACTGATTATAGATATTTATCAATTACATTGATCTCTGGAGTACATGTATATACACAAAACAATGATAAACCTTTTGGGGCGTCTTCAATAATTCTCAAAAATATTTCACAATACTGCTGTATGTACAATAACAGAATTTACATTGAAAAATTCTATTGTACCTATGTTTTGAGCATCACTTCAGTCACCAGTTATCATTAATGCCATCAAGCTCACAGAGATACTCACATACGGTCTATGTCCGACCTCAGGCTCATCGCCATACAAAGAACAGCAGCCTATGCAGGACCTGGGCCTCCTGTCTCTGTACGGTACCGGAAACATGTTCACACAACTGATGATCTCACATACAAAAATAGATGTTGTCTAGTCAGCTGACAACTTGATGTACAGTAACACAAAAGCATCCACCTGCAGGAAAACAACCAGGAAAACGAGTACTTGTGAAAATATTAGCTATATCCTTCCAACCCAACTACACCACGGTGAACAGCGCTGTTGTTCCGCTCCTCCAAGTCGACCTCCATCTCTCCATCCTCAGTTTTCACACAACAGAAGGTGATTGAGAAAGAGCGCAGGCAGAGTAAGAAATATTAGCGCTACGAACCAAACAACAACCCGAAACCAAAGCTGGACAAAACCATACAAAAACACCACTAGGTAGATATTTTCCCCACCAGGAAGCGTATAGTGAACAGAATGAAAAGGAGAGCGGCTGCCGCTAAACGAGCTTCTCACAGTCCGAGTGAGAGGTCAAACTGCATTTGAGTGCACTTAAGGCAGGTAGGCGATTCCACCGCCGTCTGAGTGGGCTCCTCCATCGGCCACTCAGCGGGCCGGGGTCGAGACAGTGTCATCAGAACCAGAGCCACTGCAGCCGTCCAGGTTCAGCCCTCACTGCTTCACAGAGTCTGACAACCACGGGGGGGGGGGGGGGGGGGTTGTGGAGAGCGGTGGTGGTGTCTGTGATGGTGTAACATGACAGGCGTCTGTCACCGTCCTCACCCTCAGTCTGCAAACGCTCCCACTCCTCTCCACATACACGAAGGAGACGAAGGGAGACTCCACGCGGACTGAACTTAAAGCACTTGAACAAAACCAAGGATGGCAGCTTGTGCATTACAAATAGAACATCTCATCTAAATACATTCACGTAAGTCTCCATACTCGCGGTACGGATGGAAAATGGCCAAGTTCGTGTCCCTTGAGACGCCGGTAGAAGAGAAGAGCTGCGGGTTCAAACACCGGCAGTTAATGAAAGCCCAGTAGCAACACATATCAGAGTGCGCAGTTTGATATGATTCACTATTAAGGAGCACTTAACAGTGTTTGAAAAACAGAACCGACATAAGCCTTTGAAATATGGTGTAGCAAGGTTATATAAAATATATATATATATATATATATATATATATATATATATATATATATATATATATATATATATATATATATATATGAAGCTTTAAAGCAGAGAAGTCACTTGACTATGAGTAATACGCTTCCTTAGTTGCCTCGTGTTGTGACAATGACATGAAAAGCTAAATTAAGGGCTCGGAGCTTATACTGCACCCGGGATCATGTTGGTCATGATCACGGTTGTCATATTTCACAAAACTATTGTCTTATTATTCTCAAATGAAAAAACATGCTCACAGACGAGTTGTACAATTGAGTACAATCAATATCAATTTTGGAATAAAGTTAATCTCTTGCTTCTCCACAGATCATTTTCTTTTAATAAGAGACCAGCAGTGGCAGTTGTGCTCAGACTGTGGACTCTTCTCCTTCTTTTCTTTCTCTCATGTGCACTGAAATTAAAACACAGAGCAAGAAGGGTCAAGTGAACACACCACAGTAATTGCTTTACATCCGCCTCTTTCTACTACTGCTCCTTTAATTCAGTGAACATGAACAAAAGAAGACAAGGAGACAAAAGCTGTAAATGACGCGCAGCCTTCTCTTCACTGCGCCTCCTCGTGCTCCTCGCTGATGCATTGCTCCCAGGCGTGTTTTCCCTGCTCGTCTCTGTGGCCGTGGGGGGAGTGGAAGATCCTGCGGGGCAGCGGGATGGGCTGGGGAGACAGGTCCTCCTCGGGGATGCAGCCCTCCCTCAGGTAAGGTTTAGGCGGCACGGCCGGAGGCTGGGGCCGGCGGTAGGGGATGTGGTGAGGGCCGTGGGCGGGGGGGTGGTGGTGAGGCGGGGGCCCGTGGGTGTGGCTGTCCAGCCCGGAGTGGGCGTGAGCGTGAGGGTGCAGGTGGGTGTGTGGGTGGGAGGCGGGGCTGCGGTAATGGAAGGGGCGGACCGGGTCCATTGAGTCGATCTCCGGACCGCCGTAGTGGATGTGCAGGTATGGAGAGGCCAGGTACTCGTCAGGAGGCGACCACAGGTGGCTGGGCAGAGGCTCCAGGGCATCGTTCCTGATGGGGCCCGGTTCTGGGTACTGGCCCCCAAAGTTGCTCTCACTCAGGGAGGAAACTCCGCTGCTGGCGCTGCCTGACAGGGTGGAGTTACTGCCCCCCAAAGCTGACTGAGGACTGGTGGGGGAGCCGGGGATGGGGTGGAGGGGAGACTGGAAACAGAAGTAATACTCAGGTACTGTCCAGACTTGAAAGTTCTAGTAGTTTCTAAATGCCTCTGTAAACTGTACCTTTCGGAGGGATCGGACAGGCAGGGCGGGGGGGGGGGTCGCTGTTCTGGTGGTGAAACGTGTCACAGTGCATCAGAAAATGACCTGCACACAGACCAAAGTTTAGAACCCAGATTCTAATGAAAGCATTCACAACAGCTACAGCAGATCCAGATCACAACAGTTAAAGTGATTAGGAGCAGCACCTGGTGGAAAGGACCGGGGTGGGACGGGGGGCATCATCACGCCTCCAGCAGAGGCTGGCATGTAGGACACCTGCTCCCTGTTCTCTCCATCCAGACTCCAGCTGCTGGGAGCATTGGGAAAGACTGGAGGTGGACAAACACATAAGACTGTGACCACATCCTGCCTCGGTTGGGCGTCGTATAATACTCTATATGTACCTTTCTCTGGTAGACTTGCGTGGGGATCAGTGCACGGCTTGCAGGGACTAACTTGCTGAAGTAAGGCACGCTGCATGTGGTTGTTCTAGAAGAAGAAATCAAATCATTAGGACTTTTGTTTTTAGGAAAAAAGTCCCATAGAAATCAGCTCCCGTGTTCACCTGTCCGTTTTCTGCCAGGTTGTAGTACATGGTGTTGTTGGCTCTCTCACGATGAGAAGGCAACAATATCATCATTTCCCGGTTGTGTTTGGCTTTATCAGGCAACGATGGAGAGCCTGGACAGAGGCAACGTGGAAACGCATAAAGAAACGTTCACCACATATAAACACGTCATATTCTGCAGCTGTGCTACTTACCCCTGGCACTCGAGGGAGCAGAGTTTATAATCTGGGAGGAGTTAGAGCGAATTGAACTGAGGCTGGACGAGGAGGGACTCGGCTGAAAGGAGATTATGTGAAACCTCTAACTGAAAAACAACAAAGACTCTTATACTGCAGCGTTTCCATGGCAGTGTGGTACCTGCATGTGTAAAGCCTCTTCAGGGTGCTCCCCTATCAGCCCGTCGGTCATTATCACAAGGTTTCCTGCCTCGCTTGATGTGTGAGAGGACAGAGACGAGGACGAGTGGCGGATCGAACCCTGCAGGTTCAGAGGGCTGCAGGGAAAACGGAGTCAGTCTCAGATCGCCTGTGTCTGCGCAGAGCCGGCCCTGGCCAATTTGGCGCTCTAGGCGTGCAATTTTGTTTTTATTCTGAAGGCTTGGAGCAACGCATGACCTGTGTCTGCGTATGACCAACCTGTGTCTGCGTCTGCGTATGACCAACCTGTGTCTGCGTATGACCAACATGTGTCTGCGTATGACCAACCTGTGTCTGCGTGCGTCTGCGTATGACCAACCTGTGTCTGCGTATGACCAACCTGTGTCTGCGTATGACCAACCTTTGTCTGCGTATGACCAACCTTTGTCTGCGTATGACCAACCTGTGTCTGCGTCTGCGTATGACCAACCTTTGTCTGCGTATGACCAACCTGTGTCTGCGTCTGCGTATGACCAACCTGTGTCTGCGACTGCGTATGACCAACATGTGTCTGCGTATGACCAACCTGTGTCTGCGTATGACCAACCTGTGTCTGTGTCTGCGTATGACCAACCTGTGTCTGCGTCTGCGTATGACCAACCTGTGTCTGCGTATGACCAACCTGTGTCTGTGTCTGCGTATGACCAACCTGTGTCTGCGTCTGCGTATGACCAACCTGTGTCTGCGTATGACCAACCTGTGTCTGCGTATGACCAACCTGTGTCTGTGTCTGAGCAACGTGTGTCTGTGTCTGCGTATGACCAACCTGTGTCTGCGTCTGCGTATGACCAACCTGTGTCTGCGTCTGCGTATGACCAACTTGTGTCTGCGTATGGCCAACCTGCGTCTGCGTATGACCAACTTGTGTCTGCGTCTGCGTATGACCAACCTGCGTCTGCGTATGACCAACCTGTGTCTGCGTATGACCAACCTGTGTCTGCGTCTGCGTATGACCAACCTGTGTCTGCGTATGACCAACCTGTGTCTGCGTATGACCAACCTTTGTCTGCGTATGACCAACCTGTGTCTGCGTCTGCGTATGACCAACCTGTGTCTGCGTATGACCAACCTGTGTCTGCGTCTGCGTATGACCAACATGTGTCTGCGTATGACCAACCTGTGTCTGCGTCTGCGTATGACCAACTTGTGTCTGCGTGCGTCTGCGTATGACCAACCTGTGTCTGCGTATGACCAACCTGTGTCTGCGTCTGCGTATGACCAACATGTGTCTGCGTATGACCAACCTGTGTCTGCGTCTGCGTATGACCAACTTGTGTCTGCGTCTGCGTATGACCAACCTGTGTCTGTGTATGAGCCGAACGCTCTCGGGGCTCATGTGGCTGTGGTTGGAGAGGACGCCTCTGGGAGAGTTGACCGTTGTGCAGCCGGCAGGAGCGAACCGATCCACGCCAGGAACCCCCTGTTGGGACACATGGACAGAACCAAACCTCTGCATAATTACACTGCTCATTAGAACATGAAATGCTGCATCCTTTTTGCTACAACGGTTCATGTGTGAAACACTGACGTGGTGTAAGCCCGTCCTCATCATGTGGAACTGGTCCACTAGCTTTTTGTGAAGGGGACGCATCTCCGGATGCACCAGCTTCTCGTGAACAGCCAGGCCCACTCCCAGAATGTGGACCTGAAATGAGCGGAACAAAGACAAACATGACTTTTACTCTACAGTACCATCATGTGTGTTTGTTCAGCTTGTGTCTAAGCTGGTTCTGACCTGCTCCTGCATCAGATCCTTGAGGTGTGTGATCCTCTCTGTGTCCTCTGGGTGACTGCTGATGTAGTCCTTGTCAAAGAAGGCCTGGGACAGAAAAGGACGAGTTACAGGACCTTATACCACTCAGACCTCACTCATCCTGCTGGGACAGTACCTCCTGATATCTGGCGATGCCTCCGTTCACAGCAGCATCTATGACCCCATTGAGGCACATGCTGAGTGGGTTTATGTTGCCATGATGCTGTCTGTGCTGGTACTGGCTGATGAGGGTCCGTAGTTCCTGGGTCTTGTTGTCTACCACATAGATTGCATTTTCCAGAGGGCTCACCTCCACCTGCAAACACATACATCCACATGCTGAGTACTGAATAGAAACCTGACCATTCTTATTGTTCATCCCTCAGGAGGCAGAATGTAAGAATGGACGCTTCGTACCACTTCTCGCCTCTCCACCTCGGCCCAGCGGGAGATCCCAGGCAGAGGACGGGAGAGTATCAGTGTTGTTCTCTCGATCCACAGACTCTAAACATGTGGACACAGAGCAGAAGCTAAATGAAACCACAGAACCATGTAGGAAAATCACTGGATAAAACTACAGTATCACGTCTGGCAGGAGTCTGTGCCAGACTCTGCTCATACACAGACGGTGAGTCTGTTTAATCAGTGGGAGCCCAGGGCTGAAACGCTTCCTCTGTAGTCTACAGACCTGCACCTGTAGTTCAGCCTTAAGTTTTCATTACACAAGCTGCTGCAGCATTAAGGTGGAGCATATTTATACTGGAATCACATTTCTTTGCTTTACAACACAGAATAAAAACTAGTAACACAAAAGATCCTGGCAGCATAGTATGACATCATCACAGTTGAATGCACCTACTTTATACCGCGGTGATGTTTGGCAGACGAGATGCGACAACGACGCAACTAAATCTCATTCATCCCTGATGAGAATTGTCGGGGTGCTCGTGTTGCCTGGCAACTGTCAGTCAAACCTCATCTGAAAAGCTCCTGCATAGATGCACTGATAAATGGGTTTTTGAGTGTTGGAGCCATTAACAAACACCACATCTGTTCCCTGAACGTAAGTGAGTCTGGGTGTGGACAATGAGGAAATGTTGAACTACATGGCGTCGTGCCATCCGACATAATGGTCAAGTCATTACAACAGCCCTCAAAGTCTATGAGTCTCTGCTTTAAGATTTAATTGGAGCTTTTAAGGACTTTGAAGGTTGTATTACCCACAAAGCTCTTAGCTTCACTGTGGCCACCAGGGGGAGTTACACCTGCTTGCATCACCTGAAATGCCTGATCTGTTTCATCTAGAAAAAAATGGCTGCATAAGTAATCTGCGTATTTTACAGAGTTACTTTTACCCGTTTCACATCATAAATGCACCGTACCCTGAATTCATTCTCACGATCCTTGGGCCCCTTGTGAAAAGGCCTGTCATAGTGGAAACGGCTGACGTTGTTTATACGGTAGAAGCTCTTGATCCTCTCAGGTACACGCTCCAGCTGCGGCACGTCGGAGATGTCTGACACTGGAGTCACCGCATAGATCTGCAAATCTAGACGCACAGTGTCAAGGATGTGACAGCAAGAGAGACACGGGAGGAACGGGACGGACGTTCAGAGCAAATCTAAAATCAGCAGCTGTTAGGATACACTGAGCGTCGCTCTGCAGGATGGTGTCATCTGGCTGGTTCGGATGCTGCATGGCAATGGCCTGTGGAAATTCCCCCAGCATCCTTTGCTGAAAGTCCTCGAGTCGTTCGTAGTCGTAACCGCGACAGACGAACTCCTTATTCTGCATCGAAAGAATGATAATATCTGAATTCATAACGAGTTTGGTATATTTGCAGTGGATGTGCTAAAAAAACAATTATTCTAATACAGAGTTGTTCTGATTCGTCGCTACATAGCACAAGCTGAAAAACACATTTAATTGTCTCACCCTCAGAAAGAAAGGAAACTTCCTGCCATAGAAGCCCATTCTGAAGAACTCAGGTTCAATCCTCTGCTGTTCAATGATGTTGTCATAATATGCTGCCTCCATTTTCTGTCACGAAAACAGAAAGAATCGAGGTAAGTCACCAGCACCAGATCACACACACACCTTAGTTCATGAGTGCGGGTGAACACAGAAAACCTCAGAGGCTGAGACTTTACTCACCCGGATCCAGCTGAGGCTCTGGTAATCATACAGGGTCTCATACTGGAAAGCCAGCTCCCGGCACAGAGAGATTCCATATTCCCAGCACTGCAACGAAATAAATGAGAAGATGGATGAGAGCAACAATACACGAATGATTCAACTTTAACTCATCCTTTACAACCAAACGAAACGCGTGACGTGAAGTTTGGAAACGGGGGGAAACGTTGAAGGACTCTAATTAAATTGTCATTTAGGATTAAGATAAAGGTAAATGCTTCTTTTGCCTTTTCAATATCTACTTTAAGCTGTTAAGTTTAAGCTACTTTAACGCGGCAAATGAAACATTTCAGTTCATCTCAACATGTTGTTGGTCCGATAGAAAAGGATTTTACCTTCAGTGTGATTTAATGCAACAAAGTATCCACAGCATTAAATAAGGGAGACTGTTCTTTTCTTCTTCTAATATTTGAGCTCATGAGCAATCTGGAACGTGCGGTTCACTTTGTCCTGGCTGAACTGGAGCAGCAGGGACTTTCAGAGAGTCAGGAGGGCTACTTGTGTTTTATTAGAAGAGCAGCAGTAAAAACAAGGCATGACAAAAAGTTAATGAAGGAGGCCACTTTGATTCCTCTCTCAGCTGCTCCCACAGTCCAGAGGGCATTCTGCCTTCCAACAGGAACTAAGTGAATTTTGAGGCAGGCAGGAAGGAGCGAGTCGCAGGAAGAGGCTGCACGTCAGTGTTCAGAATGGGAGATTTAGACTAACGCAGAAGTCAAATGAATTTACTAATGTTTCAGTGATAATTATTAAAACGATAATGTAATAGGACAATAACAAAAGAGCACCAACGCTATTATGAGGCCACTGTTGTCTTGAGTAGAAAGTTATCTTGGTGTTTGTTTTAATGGTTAACTGGTTCAGCTGAGGTACAGCCAAAAGCTGCAAATCCTCCAGATGTGCTGACCTTAAGCCAGCGAGAGCAGCAGCAGATAAAAGTATATTAAATTCTTGCCTTGCCCTTGTTGAAGTAGTGCAGGATTTTACGGCTCAGGTTCTCTTTGCGTTGCCACTCGCTCTGACACGGGTAGTGGAGAAAGTCCCTCAGGGGCCGGTCCTCCCATTGTAAGAGCTCCCAGTACAGCAGCAGGGTAAACGCCGCCTCTGTGGGTAGAAGATGCAGGTCAAAGGTCATGAGAGTGAAACCTGCTCATCCTGTACAGATACAGGTGTTGTGCGGTGATGAAGACATACTATATGGTGCAGATGTTTCAAACAGATGGGAGGTGGTACAAAATGCAGCCTGTCACAAGTTGCCCAGAGCACAGCGGGTGTGTTTTGGTGCAGTGGAGCCCAGGAACAGCTGCTCAGTGGAACCACACCACTCTCACCAAAGCTTCTCTTATTTGCTCTGACACCATTAAAAACCTTTGGGCTTTGGCAGCTTCTTATACAAAGGCAGCAGTTTGAGCATCTTCTGCCATTTCTTGCAGAGTTTTCAGCAGCAAATGATTCACACAATACCCACATACTGCAGGCAGTCAGCGCCAAGTCAGCAGAACAACAGCAAAATGCCAGCTGCTTGTTTTACATAAGTGAAGGATAAGGTTAAATTCAATTAGTCATATTTGGCTACACACACACACACACACACACACACACACACACACACACACACACACACACACACACACACACACACACACACACACACACACACACACACACACACACACACACACACACACACACACACACAGCAGCCAGCTCCGTTGGCAGTGTGAGGAAAGTACTTAAGTCTTTTACACAACTGTGTGAAAAGTTTTCGCTCTCCTGTTTCTGGCCTGGAAGTGGCAGAACCGGGCTTAAAAGTCGAACTGCAGGTGAAGGGAGGTGGAGCCTGGCTGGGACGTATGAGGACAGCACGTCCTATTAATACTCATCAAATGGAAGCTAAAACTCTGACACGAGCAACAAAATGAAGCAAAGCATGAAGGAGACGTCAGTCAAATACAGTGTGAACGCGCTGGTCCCGTCCTGAGGCGCTGTCAGAGCCCACTTCACCTGCCGCACGGCGGCCGTGGGCCCGGAGCTCGGCCCGAGCATGAAGTGGAGGAGCTGCTGTAGCGTGTCCATCCTACAGAGCTGTCAATCACATGGGCTGTCTGTGCCTCTGTACTGACATTAACCTCTGGCTCCAACTGCCTCCCAGTAATTCACTGTACAGAATATAAACTATGCTTTCTGAATGAGCAGTCTGTTGCTCCGTTCTGTGGAAACGGCTGATCACTCACGGCCCAAAACATCACAAGAAAAGCTGTGTCAACTTCACATCAGATTAATACTAATACTAATTTAAATAACTGTACAGATGTCAACTCCCAACTGTAGTAAAAACATTGGAATCCAACGTGTGCTCTACCTGTGAAGTCCTCTGCTTGGAGGTGGAGGTCACACAGCTTATGGATGTAGCGGATGTACATGTCTTCCTTGTTCACTTCTGATTTGTAGAAGTTCTGGGATTAAATTAAAACAAAACTAATGAATACAAATGTTTCCATATGTGGAAATCTTCTTAAACATTCTTGATGTCTCACCATGAGGTTGACGGAACCGCCGATTTTCTTGTTCTCCATTTCGTCTCCTTTCATGCAGTCCCTAAACATGTAAAATGCTTGAGGTGCAACACAAAGACATAAACCACTAGACTTGAGATCCACGACGCAACCTCAACGTACCTATAATCCAGCAGTCGCTCAACAAGCCTTGTGACAGACGTGACAAATGAGATTCCCGTCTCTCTCCACGTCTCCTGCTCGATCTTCTCCAGGAGGCTGCAAAAAACCAGGAGATGACCTCAGACCAGAAGCACGAGAGCTAAACGCACAGTTCAGCTCAGACAGATGACAACATCTGGCTTTGGCTGCTCACCTTGGATAAGGACCGAAGAGCTGCGTCCTGGAAGGAACACAGAGCAGAATGTTAGAAGGTTCTAACAGCAGCAGCAGCAGCAGCGAGTGAATATTCAACCTGAGCGAACGCTGCTTTGATGCTCACAAGAGGCTGAAGAGCTCCCTGTGATTATCGTCGCCTTTCCCGTCCGACACCATGCTGTCCAGCTTATCCATCAGCTCTGCCTCCACCTACGCACGGCCACAGATGCGACAGGTGTGAGTGACACAAAGTCGTCCGTTTGCATCACAACAGCACAGACTCCAGCAGCTTTGATGACTCTGATACTATAATGACCTGTTTGAAGTTGCCGTTCTTCCGCTGCTCCCAATCCATCATGTCGTGGAAAATAGGGATCATGATATTTCGAACCTCTGTCTGCGGCACCAGCGTGACTCCCAGGAACGGCCCGATCATTCCTGGGATGAAGTGAGGCTTGTTGTCGCCTAAATTGTAGAAAGATCAGTTAAGGATAAGGACCTAAATGAAGGCTCGTGATTCAGTACGTCTACGTGTGTGACAGATGCTGAAGGGCTGCGATGCCTGCGTATGTATGTATGTATGTATGTATGTATGTATGTATGTATGTATGTATGTATGTATGTATGTATGTATGTATGTATGTATGTATGAACACGCAGGGCGATGACGCACCGAGTTTCTGCCACATGCTGAAGAGCTCGTACGCCATCATCACCCTCAGATCTCCATGCCTACAACGAAACGAGTGGGAAGTCAAGAGCAGGGAGCTGAATGCACCACGGAGCTCAGCAGTCAATACACGGTGTTTACGTACTTGTCAAGGACCTTCTTTCTCTTGGCCGGGCCGAGCGCCTCCAGCTGCAGACTGGGCTGGTTGATGTAAAGCACGGTGAGGCTGAAGAAGGAGTTCCACACCTAGAACACGAGCAGACGCCAGTGAGTGCAGCACGGAGGAGCGCGGCCGCCTCCGCCGGCCTCATTAACGCAGCTTCAGACACACACCTTGAAATCGAAATCTGCCTCGGAGAAGTTCTTGTGCAGAGCTGGAGACAGAAACTGCGTTGTCACGACGATGATGCTGCAGAAAGCAGAGATTACACCGTCAGCTTACAAAGGAGGAAGCGGCCGAAAATAGATGGAAGAACTTCGTCACCTTCAGAGCCGGATTATGAGAAGAGACCTGATCTAGTGCTTGGCTGATTTCCTCACCTTCTATGGGACAGAGACGGCACCACAAACGGAGAAGCAGACTTACTGACTGGTTAGGAGCCTCATGACGCTCCAGTCTCGGGGGAAGATAGTCAGTTTCATCAGATTGCGAAACACACAGAAGATCTTCAACAAGAACTCCTGCAGGAAAATCAAAGCTTTATGCAGTAAACAAACCACAGAGAATTGCTATAATCTTGTTTAACTCCCTCACCTTCAGCTCCTCTTTGCTATGAAAATTGTTGAGCAGATGATGAAAGTGGAGTTCTGTCATCTGCTGGAGCAAAGACAGGAGGCAGGAGACATACTCCCCCTGCACACAGAGGAACACGTGTCATTGGGAAGGTGCCGTAATGAGCAGAGCCCGTGTTTGACAGAGGTTACCGTTATCTCAGCGGTGCACTGGGGACAGCGCTGCCCTCTGGACGTCTCCACAGAGTGAGACTTGCTCATGATGGAGAGCAGAGTCTGCAGTAACACGTCCAGAAGACTCTCCACCATCATCTCCACCTCCTCCTGAACAGAAGACTCCTGGAATGCAGAGGAAGGAGTCGGTTATTACTGCGTTCAAATGTGCAGACAGTCTGTTTCAATTTAAAATGTCACTAAAGGAGGGGCTTGAGGCTTTTTACCATCGAGCTGGTCTTAATGATGGAAAAGATGCTTCCAAGAATCCCAGAGCAGATGAGCAGCTCCCTCTGCTGGCGCAGGTGTAGATGGATGTGGTGCAGAACCACCGGCAGCAAAATGCTTCGCGACTCTGACAGAGCGGAGGAGGAGACAGTGAGGATGACGCTGGAGGCAGACGTACATTATGAGAGGAAAGCAAGCGCTCACCGGGGAAGAAGAAGAGGCGGCTCTCCACTGTGCGAGCGATGGACTGCAGCTTGACCACGTCCATGGACTGGCCGATGTCCACCGTGCTGGGCATGCTCCCCAGGGTGCCTCGCACATATTCAGCGACCTCCTGCACAGTGAACATCTGCAGCAGCTCATCAAAGATATCTGGGAAGCTATTCAGCAGCGTGGCCTGCGGGAGGGAGCAGAGAGCACACAGAGATTATGCACATATGGAATAAATAACTTCAAACCCGGCCACCTTCACCTACACAAACACTCAACTGCTTTATTTAACATCACAAAAAAACACAAATTGAAAGGTTACAGATGACGAATGTGAAAAGGAGCAGAACAAATCACAGTCTCTTTGTGGAGCCAGTTTCTGCATAACACCAATAAAACAACTGAATCCGATCCACTCACTGCTCATCAGTTACTTAAGAATACATCATCCAGTTTGAGCAGGCGCTTTAGAAACCAGCCTGTGCTGCAGTGTGGAAGCGACACAGGGCGCTGAGACCGAGACGGACGACAGCCTGGAGCATGAGCACAGACGCATGCAGCGGATCTCAGCCCTGAAACTGTCCCAGAGCAAGCGGAGGGCGACACAGCACCAGCGTGGAGCGAGGACGAGAAAATTAACACATTAATCCATGCAACGTCAACGCACAGTAAGATGGAGCCAGTTAAAAGACGTGGAAAGAAAGAGGAGGCGGAAGCCAGCGAGCGGAGCGTCCGACCTGCGTGAAGACCAGGTTCTCGGAGCTACGGCCGTCCAGGCTCAGCACGAAGCGGATGGACTGGAAGAGCTCCTGGATGCTGGCTCGGAACTGCTCCTCCTCCATCCCACAGGTGGCTCTCGAGTACAGGATGCGAGACTGGACGATGAACTTGAACAGGTACTCCAGCGCCTGACGCAGAGGAAGACATGTTGAACTCTCTCAGATGGAAATCAACACCAAGAACAAACGCTTCTAATTCGCGACGAATGCGAATCAGCCTCTGTTTTTTACAGCTGATCAAAGTAGTTCGGGCTCGTTTTCATGAACCTCCCTGAGCCTGAACCCCTGAACCTGCTGCAGCTTTACCCTCATGGCTTCCTGGATGTGGTCCTGTCGGACGACCTCGGCCGAGCGGTCCATGTACCACTTCAGACACCGAATCAACTCCCTGCAAAAAGGCATGCGTCAGTTCCTCAGTCCCTGACTATGTAGGCATCAGGTTCGTAGGCGCTCAGAGGAATGCTTTACTTATAGGCCAAAGCTCCAGCGAAGTGGTTCTGGATGTAGGAGTCCATCACCGGCCTGAAGTGGTAGAAGCGACTGTCCCTGAGCAGGTTGATGATGAACACCTGAACACACGAACGTGAAGCCATGACGCCGCCACCCTCTGCTGACGCAACAGCAACCTCTGTATGAATCACACGTCTCCTACCAGCGACTGGAACACCAGCGGCCCGTATTTATCAGTGTTGTCGTCTAAAAGGCAGAAGAGCGTGTCCAGGACATCTCGCAAGAACTGTGAGGAGGAGAAGCATCACATTAAAGGCGTCGCTGGTGGAAGAGAAGCTAAAGCACAGCAGCACACGTAGCTCTGGAACCATAATGCTGCAGATGTAAAACCTTAACACCAAAGCAGAACATTCACGTCATTGTTCAGCGTTACATGTTTTCATCCTTCTCAGCGTTAATACAGAGTTTGACTGAAGTGACCTTGACGATCTCCTCTCCGCTGATTTGACGCAGTCGACCGAGGATGTCCAACACTCTGTCCGGATGCGCTTTCCAGTTGAGCAGAGCCAGAAGGTCCACTGAAAACAGAGCAACACCGAGCTGGGTTCAAACAGGCAACAGAGAAGCACCACCCGCCTCAGGACGCAGGAGGAGCTTGGTACCGTTCTGCGTGAGCTTGGTGGAGCAGAGGATGGTGGACACCCAGAAGGTCTCCTTGGGGCTCCTCTGGAAAGGCAGGTTGGCGGGCAGGTTGGGGCAGCTGTTGAAGTCCTCCTTGCAGCAGGGCAGGCTCAGGTAGAGGCCCTGGTTACTGAAGGTGGCGTTCTCATCGCACTGACGGCGCCAGAGAAAACACAACGTCCAATGAGCCACCAACAACCTCCACCAAAATACACCATTTCCATCAAAGTGCTGAGCTAAAGGCGCCCGTTCCCATGTTTGAGTGGTCTTGTGTCAGATTGGAACCAACGTTCATGTGATCAGGGCCGGGTTGCCGCCGTAGACGAGCTCATGGATCATAGGCGATCATCAACCCCCCGACTGGTGAATCGTGTTATTCTTACGTACGTTTTACATTTACAGCTTTGGAGATTTCTGATTTAGAAATTTCAAATGAATGAATTTCAAAACAGAGCATAACGAAAGCCCGTCAAATTTGGCCCATCAATTCACATTGTAATTCTAAGGACTAGGACGCACGCGCGCTGCTCGTACCTTGTACACATAGAGCTCGTGGTTCTCGTCTGACAGCGTGGTCCCATCTTCTCTCATCAGGGGGGTGAAGGCGAAACCAAACAGCTTCTTCTCTCCTTTGTCCTTAGCTGAAGAGAAAGAGCGTCAACAACCCGCGTGGCGCTGCATTATTACACTGCGTGACCCCCTGCTGACTCACTGGAGCAGTGGCGGAACTCGAAGCGGAGGTGGGACCCTCGGAAGCGGTCTATGGGGATGGACAGCTTGACCATCTCGCTCCAGCGGGGGCTGTTGTTGTGGTACAGGACGAAGGAGTGGTAGTCGCTGGCGTTGGGCTCCCCGCTGCCCAAACTGATGCAGTCCTGGGAGGAAAGCGCTGCGTTCAGTGCCCAGAGGAGCTCACACACAGCAAGGGCTCAGCGGCCGTCGTACCTTCAGCGTGTCCCCGTCGGCGTAGAGCACGTACAGCGTCACGTCGATGTTCTTCTGGACGCTTTTGCCTCCGCGCTCGAACTCGCCGCGCTCCAGGGTCAGATACAGGTCGTTGCGCGTGTCACCTTGGACGTTTACAGAGTAGGGAGCGTGCCGTTAAACCAGAAGAATGCTCCAAAACAAGACGCGGCCTGAGACGTTTTTGTCAATGAGAAACGAAGCCACCCAGTTGTAAAACGCCGCTTCAGAACCTGAGCTCAGTGTTTAATGAAATAAATATCGGTGACAACTTCGAAGGAAGACTGCAGTTATTTATAAAACGAGATTATGTTATTTTTAACCGAGTCATTTCCTTGGGGACAGCTGAGTCACAAGCAGTGATATTAGGTGGTATTTCAGGCTGAACTGGAGCCGGAGACGAGACGATCGGTCGGTGGAACACGTCTGCCTCCAGTTATGTGCTGCCTCGGCTCTGCATCGTGTAGAAGACTATTTGAAATTACTAATTTATAGTAACGTGATTCAGAGGACAAGTAGACAAAACCTTCATCTCTATTGCTCAAACCTTTTCCTTTTAGTGAAATAGTAAATAATTGAGGCTCGACTCTCTCCCACATCTGTGTAAATGGGCTCCTCCATCCTTCCTGCCTCATCCCACCTGTCCCTCATGTGCTTCATGTCCCCGCTGTGAACCCGCCCCGTTCTGTGTTCCTTGAAGCCTTCTGGCCTCTGCTCCCCACCTCCACCCTCCACCCCTCCGTGCCCATTACCTGAGCCCCCTTCTCACCTGGCAGGATGACATCTGGGAAGCCCAGTTTGCGTGTGAGCGCCAGGGCCCGGTTGAACACAGCCTGGTTCTCTCGCCGGATCTGCTCCAGGTCGCCGCGCAGCAGCTGCAGGGAGATGATGAGGCCTGGAGGGGAGTGGGTGGCGGGTAGAAACGGGAGGAAGATTTGCAGGAGAAAGATAGAATTGGAGGGAAGACAAAAAGAAGGGAGAAAGAATAAGAGAGGGACAAAGGGGTATTTAAGGGACATTAGTCAGAATGTGGGGGCGGAGAAAACACAGGAGAGTGGATGGAGCGACGTGATCAGAGCGAGGGAGGGGAAGCGGTGTGTGAAATTACGTAAAGCAGCAAGGGAAAACACAAATACCCACAAATCTTGTGACAGATTTTTGTGACACATGAGTCATAGTTTAAACTGTGAGTTGCTCATAAAAACAGACGCTGACTGTGACTTAGGAAAGTTCAGTTTTCACACAGCAAGACTCTGCACTTTGATTAACGCCCAGAACTGTAGATTCAGTATTTCCCAGCTGCCCTGCTCATTTTGTACGACCGGTGATGGTAAAGCCTTTAAACTGAAGCCAGGCCCAGAAATCATCACTTTATCATCACAAACATGTCTAATGATCTTTAGATGGACTGGGGAAACAAACAGGCATATTTACCATAGTTGGTGCTGGGAGCGGAGTACTTGGTGTTGGACTTGCGGATGATGTTCTCGTGAACCTGGTACCACTCGTTCTCGTTGTTACATCTGGGGAAGAAAAACAGTTGGGGAACAACGCGCCCATTAGTGGGTCCAGATGGAGGGAGGGGGGCGGGTGCGTGGGGACCACATGAACAGCATGTGTCCCAGAGCCCATTTCCTCCTGGAGAAAAGGTAGCAGCAGGGGGAGGCGCTATCAAGCAGCACATTAGCCCAAATGCACAGCACACTAAGCAAAGCTGACAGGCAGCTCTCTACCAGCCTTTTTCATTACTGTGGGCCTGTGGGCCCCTGGGAAAGGCACGGGGAAACGCACAGAGCGGAGCGTGATCGGAGCCGACAGTTTGGAGGCAGCTCAGCACTGAATCACTGCTTGCTTTTTAAAGGGAAGGATCCTTTGCCTCAGCAGAGACGTCCAATAAAAACGACAGCTTTCCGTTCTGGAGATCTGTGTTTCACATGGAGCTGCGCGCTTAGCCCGAAAACGCTACGCAACAAAACTGTCATCCTGCTGCGCGGCAACGTATATGAATGACCTCTGACCCCCAGCGGGCGCTGAGGAGGACGCTGCAGGCGCAGGGAGACATTCAAGCTGTTGAATGACATCAGAAAATGCTGAGCTTCGTCCTCTTCGCCCTCAAACTTTGCTCAATTATCTGCGTGTCATCTCCCCTGGTTCCGGCTCCCATCGCCCCCCCCTCCCCCCCGTGTCACCCCCTTCACTGGGCTAGCGGTGGAACAGCAGCGAGTCTGCAGCGAGGTCTAACAGAAGCAGCCAGATTCACCGTCTCACTCTCACGGTGAGCGGCTCCTGATTCACCAGAGGACACATTATCATTCTGCTCAAAAGAGGCCACACAGCAACACTACAGCACATGACAACGGTCTATGTCCAGAGGATGTAGTAATAACAGAAGGTCCGTTTCAGGTTTACTTACGTATAAACTTTGAGCACAAAGTCCTTCTCCTCCTTGAGGTCAGTTATGGTGTGAAAGACATCGCTCATGGCAAGAACAGCGCAGCCGTACGGCCGTCTGTACTGCACGTGAGGAGGGCCCTTCTTCGAGTCATTGAGCAGCATGCGACCTGGACACAACCAGCAGAGAGGCTTAGTCTGAGCCCGGCTCAAACGGGCCAGAATCTGTGCACTGGACGTTTACCGGTTCGGACGACGTGTGCGACAATGTACAGGTCTCTCTTTAGGTCTTTGCTGCTCAGGTCCTGAAGAGAGCATCAGGGTTGGTGCGTTAGCGAATCTATTAGCGAATAGCGTCTCCAACATGTGCACATGCTGCATTAAGAGCAAGACGGGGGAGAAGCTACCGTGAAGAGAGCGCACAGGCGATCCACCTTCTCCGGGTTCTTCGGGCCGCCGTTTTTGTTCAGTTTCACCATAAACTTCTCGCTGTGGAGCATAAGAAGGAGCCGCGTGAGTCTGCTGGAGCGTGTGACACGCGGCGCCCAGAGGCTCCACCCACCTGATCTGCTTGGCCTCGCGCGTGTCGTACAAAGAGAAGAAGACGTCCGCATCCTCGCTGATGCTGTTGTAGGTGAAGCTCTTCAAGTTGATGAAGAGGTGGTGCGACACGGGTACACGGCAGCCGTCGCCATGGCGCTGACGTACGCTGTCACCCTGGGAACGCCAGACGGGATTGAGATGAGAGGCGACAACTTAGACCACACCGAGGTGCAACATATCAACGTATGAAACGATTTCAAGTTGAACAAAAGCTGTGAGGGGACGCTACCTGGTTTGTGCTTTGCTGACCGCAGTGTCTGCTGGAAACGTGCTAAAACAGGGACAAAGAAAGAGAAGGGAGGGAAATGAGGCGCGCGGCACTGGACCCCTCGTTTCCAACCTCACAGAGGTTCACCTACAGCCAGTGGCGAAGCTACTGTTGCTGCAGTGCTAAAAGCAGCCCGTGAGGCGAAGCAGGAGCATGTGGAAGAAGAGCGGGCGCAGCCAGCGCCGCCCACGTCCACCTCGCTGCTCGGCAGCCGGGGGGACTTTAATCTCCCACCTGACGACGCGCCAGGGCCACGCGCCCTGCCAGAACAAGCGCGCTTCCACCCGCAGCCCGCCTCCTGGCGTGAGGAGCGGCGCCGCGGTTCTGCACGGAGCGTTTAGTGCACAAACATTCAGCGCGCGGCGCTGAGGAACGTGGCGCGGGGATGATGGGAGGCTGCGGGGCAACTGGAAAGCGCTCTGATCAACATATGGAGCTGCAGCGACTGACCAGAACGGATCCCCCTCCAACGCAGGCAAAGCAGGATTACATCACATTTCATAACATCTGTGCTGTAATCACATGTTTCTAAAAGTGCCTCTGCTTCTCGGCGTGGACGCCTCGTCCCAGCAGCTACCACGTTACTTATTTATAATTGTGTGTACGGTTCGGTTGGTGGGTTTAAGCAACCAAAACCACATTATGTAATTTATTTGAAAAAAACGGATCATAAAACATTCATATGTACAGTATGTGTTCTTCCATTGCTGTACCTGCCCTGTCACTGCACATTATGTCTGGCCGCTAGCGAGCGCGCATGCAAGCAAAGGGACAATATGGTGGGAGGATAAGCATAAAAAACAGGTCACATGATCCAACCCCAGCAGCTGAATCCTGCTCTTTCTAGTGAGTCACCGTCTTATGGATGGTTCAGTAATGGGCACATTCACACGTCCCTACACATCCGATAACACATTCTGTGCCATGAAACAGTGGACATGTTACAGATAGATGGTCTGTAGGAGCAGAGGAGATATATTTAATGGGTTAATGCACGTTAGACGCTCATCTAACGGCAGCAGCGTACCAATTTGTACAGCTCCGAAACGCTGATCTGGTCGGGCTCCACCATCTCAAACTCTTTTCTGGGAACGAGGTCCAAGCCGAGGTGCCTGGAGAAAGACAGGGCAAGGATGAAGACGAGTAGGACAATAAAGCAATAAAACATCGCTCAAAAAAGCTTTATTTATCAGAATTTCTATATTTATTCATAAGCTTTAAAATGTCACTGATATTAATAATAAATGATGATAGTGTTAACAATCTATATCTAAAATCTATTAAATCTTCTGAACATGTTTTTCCCGAGAAGTGCATCATTCCACGTCCTTGTGCTTCAGTCAGACCCAAAGTCGAGGGACTCTCACCCATAAAAGAGTCGACGTTGTCATTAAAAGGTTAAGTACAGTAATGAAGTAAACGCAGCTTGTATCCTGCTCCACTGGCTAAGCCACACAATGACATGTACTTATCATTGGAGCATAATACACACTAATGATGACTAATCCAAGCATGCAGCCGATGTGCATCTAGTCTCTATAGATCTGTGTAATGAAAGGCACATCGCTGGCATCTTTATGTGTTATGGACGCCTGTCACGGCCCAGTTGGATGGAGCTTGAAAGTGGCGACAGTAGGAGGACGGCTTTAAAGTTGCTCCGGGGGGATTCGCTTCCACTTTAAGCTTCTTGAGATTCACTCATCTGCTAAATGACGGACGGATGACATCATGGAGGGCGCTACTGTACTCGCCGGTGGCGACCGCAGAAGTGACTCACTCGTTGCCCCAGTCGAGGCGCACGGTGATGTGCCGCTTGATCTCGCGGGTCTGGTCCTGGGCGAGGTGACCCTGGATGAGCTGCCGGCGCAGGTCGATGAGCTCGTTCATCACGTGGCGCAGCTTATGGAACAGGTCCACCTTGTGTTTCTGTTGACACAGGCCAAATAAGACTGCGTGAGGACTAACTCCCAGAATGCATTGCCTGCGAGCATCTATAAGTAGCCGTTCTTTGAATGCACAGGTTGCTATTTATTTCACACAGGAGTGCGGCCCTGAACCAGCCAGACCCGAGCTGCGACCTCCTCACTGTAATGAGTTCCATCAGCAGTTCTCAGAGCGAGGACCACGCTGTTAATTCAGGCATTTCCTTATTCTACTTAATGGTGGGACAAGCCCACATTAACGCGCAGGTCTGTTTACATAAATGCAAGGATTAAGTGCTGCCACAGAGCCCATGTAAATTTAATGAGGATAAACGCTGCGCGTCCTCAAAGGCTCATCGCTGCTGCAAAACAAAGGTTTGTGTCAGGGCTGGAGCACGTACACAGATATACTGGCACAATCGCTCCCTGAAGAAACCCCGAGAATGCTAATTAGCAGCAATAAGGTGCGATGGATCAACAGCCAGTCGGTGCGGCGTCCTGTTACTACGAGCGCAGCCGTGGCAGCGAGGCCTGTATCACACGGGGGGCGAGCACCGAAAGGAGCTCTGTTAAATCAGCGCCGCACATTAGTCGAGCTTCAGAGGACGTTACATCACCGCAGCCAAGCCTTGGGCTGCGCGCTAGCTCAGAGCATGAGCAGTCCTCAGTGAGAGGTTATGTAAAAATGTGCTGCCAGCTCGCCAATGCATCCACTCAGCTCCAAACTTAAAGCCCTGCTAACCACTTGTGCCTGCCCCCCTCCACACTTCGCAGGATTAAGGACGCTTTGGGTTTCCAGTAATCACTTCGCCACCAGTCAACGCTGAGTGAAGGTGGAGGATCTTGGGATGATTCAGGAACGACGACAGACCGGCCGAGATCAATCAGTGAGTGAATGACACAGCATGAAATCGCATACGACAGGTCTGCAGGCCATTATCTGAGTCCAACCACCGTTTCCCTTCCTACTTAGATACTATGGAAAGATGTAGGTGACAGTCAGAACGACAAGCTGGAAGCACCCAAAGGAGCTGTCAGGATGTGTGTGGGCCTTTCACCGTCCTGACGCCAGGCCTGGTTGGACCAGCTGCTGAATTAGGCCCCAAAAACAAAAAGCCTCTTCCATCAAACTCCCTGCTGAGGATGAAAATCAAACAATGCTTATTTCGCATTTGTTTTTTTTCTCCACTTTTATTGCATCGTGCCGTGTTTTGATGTGAGACAGGAGTTGAGTGCCACTGACCACATAGAGCTGCTTCCACAGGACGCCCCATTCCTGCAGGGTGGAGGTGGTCTCGGTGATAATAGGGTCCTCGAGGGGCACCACGGTCTCACACAGCCTGTGGCAACAACAGCAAGTGGTAAATACATTACAGCAACTAGCAGCTCACGCAGCTTCTTCTGACTCCTGGTAGACATTCACACTCAGGATGCAGTTGTGAGCCGTAAAATGCTTCAGTTACTTGCTAAAACTGTGTCACTGTTTTGAACTGAGGGAAACATGATGAGTCGGGGTGATTGTTGGTGGTGGGGATGCTTCTGTTACATGTGTCACCTCATTAACTCTATAAGGCAGCAAAGTGCAGCTCCTGGAGTGAGGAAGTAATGTGGCTTTTCCAGTCTGCACTTTTAATTGTTGGAGTGCAGAAAAGAGTCTCCTCCTCTGCGTTAACGCAGCTGGGGGGAGGTGAAAGAACCACAAGCCCCCCGTTCACGCTGAGCTCAGATCACAGCCTCCAGATTTACTGGCACATCCACGAGTTGAGGCCGATAAATCCGCTGCCTGTCTTTGTGTCCGTCTTTTGCCCGTCCTCTACAGCCAAGGCCGGCTATTGTGACAGTAACTGTAGAGGGCCAGTGTGTGTGTGAGAGTGTGTGTGTGTGAATGTCAGCAGCTCTCAGGTGGTCATCATCACATATCAGCGTTAGGTGCAGTCAAACAACAAAAGACCGAGCAGACAGACTTCAACCCAACAAACAGAACCCAGCTGTCTGATCTGTTTTAAATATCATAATGGTATTATTTTATGTTTGACTGAGACACGTTTGCTCCATTAAAGCCTTGTAGTTTACTAATGGATCGTAAAGAACCTTGTTGAAAACACCCTAATGTTGTACAGCAGGTGTTGAGTCACTAACAAAACCTTCCGCCGGTCAATTTGTAAAGCTTTGGTTTTTATGATTAGCGATGCACAAATTCAATATGTTTGATTTGTCGCTGTGGTGAAACCTGCGACCTTTTTAGTGGCCTGGTTATGAATAAACAATCAACATTACAATCGTCCACAACATGAATTATTTATGGCCAGAAAGCCACAGTTAAAGCTAAATTGTCAAACCCGGTTAATTGGCTTTTTCGGGACCGTGTGGGTGAGATGTGATCAACAACACGGTTAAAAACTAGCAAAACTACCTGAGAAATAAATAACAACACAATCAGTGTGTGCGAAGTCGTTATCGTTGGAACCAAACCACAGGCGACAACCTGACAACAACAAGCCTCCACCCTCACGTCGCCGCGAGTCTGTGTTAAACCTGCAATGAAGCGTCCCGTCACCATGACGACAGCGGATGCATAACGCACAACAAATGAATAAGACGGCTGATCATAAACGTACCCTCTGTTGGTCACTGTGGACTTCTTCAGGTGGACATAGCTGACTGGGAAAATACCCTGTGGACACATGGAGGAGGACGTTACCGAGGCAACAGCGTTAGTTCAGAAACGGTGACGGAGGCTTCAGAAAGGGGCCACATGCTTTCTGCTGTGTTCACGGGGGCCACGGTGGGCTGCAGTATGAAGACCGGGGAAAGGGCTGCGATGGCTGCAGAAGCGGAGGCAGCAGCTCTGTTGTGCCTTGGCTCAGCGGGGGGGGGGGGGGGGGCACGGGAGACCCAGCGGTGCCAACTGCCAGCCCCGCAGTTCATTCTCCTTATTCTAATCTGCCAGATGTGAAGAATTGGCCACAGGGAGCACAACTAATTCTCTCAGCGCCCTTCGTATGGGGGCGAATGGATGTGGGCAGCAGAGTACATAACAAAATGGAGGGGTGTTAGTAGGAACCGTAAATAGCTGATGAGAGTAGAGAAGGACAGCGTGTAGCCACTAACACCTACATTTACCAGGGCTGGACGGCGCTCGTGCTTTCTTTAAAACATTCCAGCGAAATCACATAATACTTCAGCTCCTGACATTTCACTTCAAAGCCAAGTCGACACACAAAAGGGCAGAAATTAGCTGCTGTTCTCCCCTTTCTAATAATACACCCAGTGTGTGTGTGCAGGTCTGACATCTTTGTTCTCGTTCAATGACTTTCCAGGCTGCTCTCGTACTGGTTTCCAGGAGACAACGCTGTGCGGAGCAGGTACAGTCTCCTCTGTGAGGACTCACGGAGATGTTACTCACCATTTTATTAAAACACCATGTTTGGTATAATAACTGCACCATCTGCTGGTTGAAGAGGAGGCAAAAATAGATGTTTTACAGGAAAAACAATGCAGTAGCGGCACTGCAGCGTTGCCTGTTGGACCAGCAGTAGTTGGACCTGTCTCTGTCAGACAGAACAACAGTGACTCTGTGAGAGCAACTTTGGAAGAGCAGCTCAGAATCCGTCTATTTGGGTCAATTCAAAGCACCATTCAATAGGTTAATCAGCCATTAAGGTCCTTGTTGTTTCTGGTTGACATCATATTATCACTCACCTGACAAACGTGGAAGCGATCACACAAACGTACTAGTGTCATGTCATTGTTCGTATAAATAGAAAATCTGCTCTGGGCCACAATTATTATGTCTTATGCTTCAACTGTGAGTTTTGCAATGCATTGTATCCGCCACAATAACGGAGCGCGTGCAGCAGGATGAGTGTGTGATGTTATAAATACCTTGATTGAAGGCTTCTTGGTGGAAAAGCCTCGGTACCAACCTAGTGGAGCAGAAGAGCACAGGAGAAACTCAGCTCCCCCTGAAACACAGTACGCAGCCCTGTGTCCGATGTGTGGAGGCAACGGCTTCATTAGCTTTTACACTTCATATTATGTTCAGCACGTCGCCAGCTTTCTAATAACATGGAGATTCACTCTAAACTGCTAAACTAGCGCTCACTAGCTTAGCTTCATGTCCCCTTTTGTATTAGAGCGCTCCTGCGCAAAATCATTAGAATGTGCTCATGTCGTGTTTAATTAGCTTCACTATAAAAAGAAAGTGAAATGCTTTAGAATAAAGAACCGTGTCTCCGTCTCTGTAGTGCACGTTCCTGTAGTACCTTCACTCTTCTCCAGTATTTGTACAGTTTCCCCGATCTCCAGGACCAGGGCCTGACATATTGATGACCGGAAGTTGCAGATCACTGTGGAGAGAAGAAAAACAACGATGCTGAAACTGCATTTGAGCTGAACATTTCAGCCTGGTTTCATCCCTGAAAGCTGTGACTACGCCGGCACATCGTCTCCACGCAGCGTGAGTCTGGGGTTGAATCAGGACAATTACTGCAGCTTCTTAATAAGCTAAAGCACACAGTGTCATACAGGAGCCTCTGCTTAGTGAACTGTAAACAAGCTCCCACCCTGAAGTGGGCAGTCATTTTAATAGGCAATGAATTCTTAAGCAGCCTGATTTTTGTGCAGCGTTAACTTAATTGAAGCAGCTCCCAAAATAGAGGCCGCACAAGCGGCGAAGCAGCGGGGCTAAACGCCCGCCGCTGTAGCACGAGTCCGTATTAGCATAAACAGTCCACGTCCGCGGCTTTTGCAGCATCATGCAGTCTTTGGCCGTGCATGCAGCATCTTGTGACTCAGTCCCTGATTAGGAATATGATCCCCCCTCAGGGGAAAGATGCCACAGCGAAGGCCGTCACAATGGGAGAAACCTCCGGAGGCTGTTTTCATCTGTGCAGCGCTGCAACTCAGCAACATGAGCCATGTAACATGCAAGACAAACTTGTTTAATAACGACAGGGCTCCGCTGATGACGGTAAACCTACAAATGGTGGCCCTTCAAGGAGAGTTTGGTGTGAATCATTATGCTAATGAAGCAGCCAAGGGACCCAGTGAGGGGGAGGACGCGAGGAGGGGCCCGGGCTCGGCTTCGTTTGAGGGTAACGAGTGTTCAGTTCCTGCGCTTGGGTAACTATAGCAACAGATAATCTACAAACTGGAGGGCTTTCTTCACTGTAACTGCTGCGGGGATCGGGGAATTTTAAAATGGCAAGCTTCTAGATGCTGCGCGGCACTAGAGTTCAAGTCAAGCGCATTGGGCGTATATTAGAGGAGGGAGACGGATGGACTTAAAGAGCCTCCTTGTCACCCTGTTCGCGTTGCCTGTGGCCCTTTCGCAGGCAGGGCTAAGTATTTCCTATTTGAGAGTCACATTCTTTAATGGGCTCTATTTCATTTGAATTGCAAAACCTGCACTCACACCATTTAAAAACTCCTCAGCGGAGGCCGTGTCAGGACAAGATGAGATGGGTGCGTCGCACGGCTCGGCGTCCTCCCTCACAGAGCCGCCAAGCTGTGTCAACACTCCTTCATTGTGTCTAAGAGCTGCAGCGCATTACCATATCCTCACAACACAAGCAACAAAATCCATTTTCAAACTCAACATGTTGAACGTAGGCTGTTGGAAGGACCGACGGGACAGGCAGCAGAAAGTGCTGGCAAAAGAAGAGGTTTCTACTCAGCAACAGCATATCGGCCCAGACTGTGTCTCCATTCAGTCGAATTCGCCGTCAGCGTCTTATGGTCGCTGCTGTGCAAGCGACAACTCTCCTCATGCACGATGTGATGCATGGAACTGCTACAGAAGTTCTCACTAGGACACTAAAGATTTGATTCAAGATCAGAGTAGAACCAGGAAATTCAACAGATTTGAGCAACATGACGGGTTGAACCCGTTATTGCTTATTTGAAGCATCAGGTTACTGTTAGAAATCAGATGGTGTGAGAACGAACGCGGCGCTTTTATTTCCTAAGTCAGTGATCTTTAGCAGCAGTGCTGCCATCCAGGGTGCAGAAAGAAAAGACCAACATTAACACAATGCTCTTATCGTGTGGGAACAGATTCAGGGCTTTTGTGTGATAATTGCGAGTAAATGGGACTCTGCGGCTTCTTAAAAGAGACGCGTAGCACGACAAACATTATGTCTGTGTTGAAAGGTTTGTCTTATATCAGATCAGAGCATTGTGGCAATATGAATAGTCCCTTGTCATTTTGTGCATCAGCTACCTACAATATTAGTATGAACTTCACTTCTTGCTTCCTGTTACTTTGAGCTGTTGAGCTCAAATATAGAGTAAAGAAATCAGAAACACAGAAATCCATGCAGTGAAATTGTGTCTGAACTGTGAGTTTAACAATAATATGCATGACAGCGACAGTGACCGACTGCACAGTGAGCCAACCATGAACATCACACTGGCCTTCATTGTTTAGACAGAACAGAACTCGTTTGACTGTTTGGTTTTTAGTCTCTTTTAGTTTGAGTCTCAGCTGCTGCGGGAGAAGCTGAACTCCGTAGTGAGTGAATTCCTGAACCGATCCAGTAACTCAACGCGAGCATGAAGACCGCAGTCCTGCTTTTTTGGCTTGAGTAGTTCTGTCCCAGTTAAGTTAAAAATTACACAACAGTCTATGGGCTTCGCCCATTGAGTCACGCTGCTCGGCACGACTTATAGGCACTCGCTTACTCAGACACATTACTGCACTGAAGTCTTACTAACCCGGGGATTTCTGCCACAGACAGAGGAGCCTATCTGATCCCAAATCAGTGTCAGAAAAATCCAGACATGCTACACAACCGCAGGGCTCTGAGTAGCTGTCGCATTATTATCATAAAGCCCCCGTGAACCGGCAAAGACATGTAGTTCACGTTTATTGTACTGGTGTGAATGTCCACAGAAAACCTGAGCAGGAGGCTTTGTGATTTAGTTCCTAAAGCCAAATCCAACAGGCTCACCTCAAAGAGGCTCAGAAACTTTAATTTGGAAATTACATCACAGCTTAAAATCATGACTAGCGAAAGAGCAATGTTACTTTGAGCTACATTAATCCCTGTCTCATTTGAAAATTAGCTCTATCGTTTGTAGTCATCACTACACGTTTGATCCCAGGGTTCAAATCCATTTCAGATAATACTGGCATTGTATTTGGTTCCTGAGCCGCATCCATGTGGCCACAGATGACGCCAGCTGATTCAATAAAGTCTCTCTCTCATGTGGGCAGGTACTGACTTACAGTCACAGCTCTTTCCAATAAAAGTGTAAAAAAACAACTCAGTGTTTCTGCTTATATGAGATGAGTCTGTCAATGACTCACATGTAAAAAAACCCAGCCAAATGATTTTAAAAATGCTGGATGATTGATTAGAGTCCGTGTTTTAAATCTGCTCATCTGTTAATCAATAAAAATCATTTACAATCTCCCAATCTATTGCTTTTTAATATATAATCACTATTTACTTTTAGATGTTTGAACTATTAATCGAAGAAAACCCTATAATTAGAAATTAATTGTGATTTAGCCGAGTACTGATCCAGGCCTCTGGTTCCATTCTACAAGCGATTTACAAAGAATATTACTTCCTGACTGGATACAACCACGAATAGGAAGTGATTCTAAGAAAGGCATTAATGTTTGATGAGGTGCTGAAGGTGAAGAAAGGCCAACGCTACACAAAGCTGTAGGTAACACGGGAGATAGACTATTAATGACAGTAATATAAAGCCAAGAAACTGGGGAAATATGGCAAATGGTGCGATTAATACCGCAGCGGATGCAGGAGTTCCACGGGCTCCGGGGCCGCGGTGCCTGTTAACGCAGCGCGTCTGAATACCTGATCTGAGCCAAATGAGGGAAGCGACTGGTGTAATGTGAGCTGCCTTCAGATGGTACAGCGTGTTCTGTGTAGGT
The DNA here is from genome assembly GCF_900634795.4 of Betta splendens. Lineage (NCBI taxonomy): Eukaryota > Metazoa > Chordata > Actinopteri > Anabantiformes > Osphronemidae > Betta > Betta splendens. Next base: position 2,168,536 of record NC_040887.2, on the reverse strand, counting down.
ACAGCAGCCCGCCTTTCAGCACCACGGACAGCGCCAGGTCACTCCGCACCGACCGCTGCGGAGGCTGCGCCGAACTGTTGCTCCATCGCACCGAACCGCGTCCTTTTCTCTGCTTTCCACTCGCAGCAGCCTCAAACGGGCCCGTCCGCGCTGGCGTTACAGGTGCAGCGAGTCCGTGACGGATGGGCGAACGATTAAATGCGGACACGATCGCTACGGCGGAACGCCGCGAGGCTCCCGTCCTGCAGTATTTATGAAACGATCGTGGCGAATGTAAGGCCTCCAGGCAAGGTGCATGTGTGGGCGTGTGTATGTGGGGAGAGGATCATGTGCAAGACAGCACGAGAAGCCCTGCAAGCAGCTGTGGAGCATCTGGACATGACTCATTCCCATGATGAAAACCCTCCACGGTGGACTAGAATCATACGCTGCTGACACGTTTGCAGCAGCCGGGTGTTAGTGGGCAGTTTAAACCGCGTTTTCACCTTTGATTCTTTGTTATTTTTGTATGAGCCTTCATGACAAATGAAGCACAGTGGGACGATCGCTCAGAGGTCAAAGTGCACACACGCCCAGCGCGTCCGACGGCGCAGTTCCTAGGATTGCAGCAGCGGCGGCGGCGGTTGTTCGTCTACAGGTAGACTCGAGTTCCACTACGGTCTACACCTGTTGGAGGGACGCAGTCACGATGCCCCCTCGTGGTTCCGGCACGAATCGCGTTTTTTTCACCCTTCTCCCTTCCAGATATGTTTATGTAAAGAAAAGGCTGAAATGCAACTGACGCATTTTTCTAAAAACCCCAGCGCTCAAAGCTGCAGCCCCGGTTTAAAGCACTGCCCGCGGTTGTGTACAGACGGAGATCGCATCTTTAAGGTGCTGTGTTGTAGGATGTATCATCCCACGCAATTTCCCGTTCTATGCAGTCACTGGCTCGGTGCATCATCCATTGTAAGTGTGTTTTTTTCACCGGCTCTGGTGGGAATAATAGGGAACATTGGGTGGACGGCTAATGGGGATGTCGATGAACCAAACTGGGTGTTCCTCCCGTAAAAAGCGCGACCACAACGCGTTATGTTGAAAGTGAAACGTAGAAGACGAGACCAAACGCTGCACATTAACACAAATTGGTGCAATTAACTCACCAACTCCGATTTTCTCCTCCTCTGTAGGTATCCACATATTGGCTTATTTCCCCTCCGGTAGACAGAGCCACATTATGTCGATGCGCTGAGACGACGCCGCTGAAAGAACGGCTGGAGGCTGGATGGTCCCGCTGCTCGCGCTCAGGACTACATGTCTCGACCGGAATCGGTGTCCTGACGTTGGCGTGTGTGCAAAGGGGGAGGAAGGGCCATCGAAGCCTGTATCTGCGCTCTATTATGTCCCAGCGTGTGTCTCCAGTCTGATGCAGTCTCCGTGTCCACCTAGCGCACGCACAGGCGCGCACGCAGGCGCGCACGCTCGCACGCACGCGCGCTCCCGGTGAGCGGCTTCTGGTCGCCACAAAAGGTGTTGTTGCAGCCGCACTTCGAGCCCAACGGAGAGATTTCTGTTCCTCGAAGCTTATTTCTTTACCGTCTTTGTTTCCGCGTCGTCCCCTCCCTCCCCCCGTCGCGCGCAGCTCCAGCTGATCCACGCGACGCTGAATGGGCCGGAACGCCACTCACCAGTCCGAACCACTGAGCTGGCGCAAGGAAATGCCGAGGAAACTGCGATATACCATAAGCTGCGCCATCTTCACCACCGTCACATGACTCGTTTTGTCAACACTGATGTGTCAAGCGTTCGCCGTCGCCGCCTCCCTCTCATGGCAGTCGGAGTCGTCTCACGCACACAAACTGCGCTTCCTCCAGCTTCTGGATGAACGTGTCGCTCTCCCGGGGCCGCTGGCCACAAAGTAGCCCACGGTGTCACGGATCAGGCCGGACATGTGGGGAAGCACCTCCTGGTGGAGTCATTTCAAAGGAGCAGAGCCGCTGCCGCCAATGCTTTGTCATAGTGCAGTCATGCTCCCACACAGATGGGACGTAATTAATTCCCGACGGCCAATTTCCCCTTTAAATGTTAGTGAACTGTGGGTCTTTCTATTAGGCTTCCGTCACATAAAGCACTGTTTGATTTATAGAAGCCATTGGCGTAAAGAAAACGAGGTGTCCTCAGATTGTGGGTTTCACTGAGGATCTGTAGCCATTTTATTTGAACTGGATATTATTTGTTGCCACATCTGCTGCAGCTTCGCCAGGTTTTGCTCAATGTGTTGAGGTCAAACACCCGAATTAAGTGTGTTTTATTGAAGGATACTTTCCAACAAGTTCCCTTTAGATCCTGTTTTAAGTCTCCACCCGACTGGAGACAAACCTGTGCAAAAAAGTTGATACGAAATAAATATCTTCATTTTTAAGTAAACTGATGAGCTGGTGTGTGAACCAAACAATGCTGTGTCCAGACAAGTTCAGTTATTTCAGGCTCATCCTATAGACAAGACAATCATGTCCACAGAAACAGAGCGATCTGGTGAATATTGAGCGTCCAGCGTGTTTGTAGTGTGGGAGGGAGGGCAGGATTCGGCAGGGTAATTTCTCTCCATCATTGCGACGCTGTGACTGACTCCCATCTGTCTATTACTTCAAGTGGAACACTGTGGGCGGTGTTCCAATCACACACATAAAGCCGGAGGAGTGTGGGGCGTTTAAAAAGATAAACATGCAACTCGGCTATTAAACATTTAGAATAAAACCTAACAAAATGCAAACCTCCATCTCATTAAAAAAAATGTGTGCCACATAGTTTTACTAATAATATTTTCATTTTTAGGAGCTGCAGCTACATTTAAGTCAGACTTAGCAGAACTGCAGACAGAGGCTCCCTAATAGACGGGGAGTCGTTATCGCTTTTAACACTGCAAAAGCCAAGAGACAATGAAAAGCAGCTGAGGATGTAATGAGTCGAGTGTGCAACCATCTCATCCATCAACTGCCTTCACACAAACAAAACGTCTTAGAATCTAACTATTCATGCACTAAATGTTCCTTCCACAAATATTCAGTCTGTTCACATGGAGACACTCGTCTGTGAACATGCACATCCTCAATTTAGGGGCTTATTTGATTCATGTGGTTCTGGCAACTCTTGAACGTCTTCTGTTCTAAACTGTGGGGGAGGGCGCAGGGAAACGCAGCCGTACATGTACATCAGTGCATGCGCAGTTCAGCATCCACCTGATCTGAGCACGTCTCGTTTTACAGCCATGAGGATGTGAGAAATTATATGCATCACATTAAAAGCACTCAACTCAGGGCCACAGAAAATTCAACTGGGTAAATGTTATAAGCAATTCAAGCTCTCTTAAATGATGAGGGTGTGATTTGATAAAAATAATAAAAGCACACAAATTTAGATTTGTATCTTCATTTGTAGTAAAAATACTTAGATACATACAAGCTGTACATAAGTTGTGTCAAAATACTCAACATAACAAGTCTCATTGTAAAGAAAGCTGATAAAATGAGTGGATACAAGGCAAAACATGAAAAACAGAATCATGAAATGTTTGCACTGCTTTCAAAGTGTGCAAGCGGAAGGTTTTCAGCTTCGAGACTTTGCCTCCTATTTAATCGAACACGTTTCAAATTAAGTTATTTCATCTTTCAAAATTGAGCAACATGTTTTTTTTCAACCAATAGGTTTAAATTTCCAATGTTATCAGTCATGAACCAAAACCACTGCAATAAATCATCTTAGATTGAAGTTTTGCTGAACCTGCTTGAGCGACGTCAAAGTCACTGAGAAACTTCCACTAAACTGTGACCTGCTGCCTCTGTGGTTCGTTACAGTGTGTACACTAGCTGTGGTTTCTTCAGTGTCTCAAAAGCACCAAACCGACTGAAGGCGACTATTTACACTAGAAATCAGGAGGCGGCGCTGGCACTGCTGGGCATTTTTGGTTGACCGTTGCTGATGGAAACAAAAGCTGACGGTGGGTTTGGCAACAGGTCTGTGCGTTTCATTAGCTGCCCGATGACTCCAGGTGGGAACGAATCGTACCGTTTACCACAGCACTCCTACAGAGGCTGCTCCTTTCCAGGCCCGAACAGAGCCAGTGAATCCAGATCCAATGACAAGGCTCAAGTTCAAAGCCCTTAATGTGGTAAAATATAAAACCTTTATTCATTGCATTGACACACTGACTGCTCATCAACCAGCCCACTTCTTTATAAAACTATATCATATACAATCAATTTTGCCGACCAGTCGATGTGTGCTCTTGTCTGTCTCTGTCAGATTGTTCTTTTTTTGGATCGGTCACCGACGGGACCAAAGTGTGCAGAGACCCACTGTGTTAAAAAGGCAGTGCTCCAAGTTATCTCCCACCTCATCTGACCTCTACTCTTCCTGCCTCCTGCTCGGCAGCTCAAATGTCTGTGAGGCAGAGGTCTTGACACGTCCAGTGACTTGGTTCTAGATGCTGATGTCTCCTCACTCATTCAGGGATAAAATGATGTCATCCTCAAGGTCAGAGATGTCAGAGCTGTCTGTTTGTGCGACAGACAAGCACAGAATTAGGGATGCAGAGAATGCAGAGCCATGAAGTAAAACTGGCAAAACAGCAAAAAACCCTCCCGGCATCATTTTATTTTTTTTCTTCTGAAATTCCTCCTCAGTCATTCAATCCTACTCTCGATGTCTGAAATACACCCAGACAGCAGTTTTTAAGTTCCAATAGAAAAGACAACATTTCCCTGTAGCTCCAGACAAAATCCTGAGCAACAGTTAGACTGTGTCTGAGACCCCATCGTCAAATACGCGAGTAATTTAAACTAAGATGCAGTTATGTCAATTATCAATGTTCCTTAATTTTATCCTATACATTATAATATTCACGTAAAATCTGTAAATTATTCAAGTATAATTTCAGAGGTTCTTTCTAGAAAACAGACTTTATGATTGGATTAGTCTAAAAACCTTCAGCTGTTGTTATTTTTGTAGTTTCGCAGCCTTGATGGGCTAAAACATCCAGACAGGTGTCATTAACAGTCAAATTAAGCTAGTTTGATTATCCCCACACATATACATTTATTTATCACATTCAAGAGCTACGAACCATTGTCGCCATCCAGATCAGCATCATCAGAATCATCCTCGTCGTTGTCATCTTCATCATCATCATCTGCAACGTCAACATCCTCTTCCAGAAGGTGCGCAACCTCCTCATCAGAGGGAGAGAACTCATCATTCCCATCCTCCTCCTCTTCATCATCCTCATCCTCGCCACCATTTTCGTTGTCTAGCTCAGCGATGAGAGGATCCGTATCGACATCATCATCAGAGTCCTCGTCGTCATCGTCATCTTCATCCTGATCGTCATCCTCCTGGAGAGCATACGATATTTGTGACAAATTTCTATTTTTGGCTGATAGATTTAAATAGTTACTGCTTTGCAAAGATAAAAGATCAAACCTGATCCTCTTCATCCTCCTCCTCTTCCTCTGCAAGTCTCTGCCGACCAACTTCATACAGCCTACACACTGTGTCAGTGTTGACAGAGTCTTGGTTCTGTGGTGCAGACACAGTAGGTAAAGAAAATGTTAACATTAATAGTTACAGACACTGACATTAATACAAACTAACAATAATTTACCTCAATTACAGCCAGGTAGCAGTCTTTTGTATCTGTGCACAGGTCAAATATATTCCTCTTGACATCAATAGTAGCTGAGAAGGGAATAAAAAGCATTTAAAAAGTCATTCATTGTTACTACAAGTAAACAGATATTTATAGTAGTTGACAACAATGTAGAAGGAGCCACATGTCGAATGCAGTTTGCACAGAGTTAAGAGCAGGAGAGCTACCGAGCATTCCTTGTCTTTTGGAGGTTAATTCATGTACATAAGAGTTCGCAGATGGCTCAGTTGATTTAGGGTCGAGGTGTGAGTAAGAGGAAGGAAGTAAACAAAATAAGTAGTAAAAGACACTATCAGATATTACAGTGGGCTCGTCTGCCAAAATCAATAGCACATTCTGTGCACATGAAAATCTGGAAATGTAAATAAGCCGGAAGATGGAGCAGAACACAACTTGTGAACAAATAGAAAAAAATTTGCATGGTGAAGACTGCAAAACAACTGATGGAGAGTGTCCAGTATGTAGGCGAACATGTCTCCTCATCAAAGAAGAAATAACGCCTGAAAAACTCAAGGGATTCACTACAAACCCCTGATGAAACACACAATAAGGGTAGAGCGTTGGAACAATGTCCCATGTACCGTGGAAACGAACCAGCCTCTATCAACAAGATGCAAATTGTGGCACAGCTAATCATGACACGGTGCATCACTCCATCAGTCAAACACCGTGCTGTTTCTTTTATGGCTTGGACATGTGTGGCTGCCCTGCAAGGTTTTAGCAATTTCACTGCTCACTAGCGAACCAGGGTAAAGCAGAGGTACGGAGGAGCTCTGTGTTAGTTCAGATTCAGCTGAATTTACCAGTAAAGCAAAATGACATCTCAGTATGACAGAAGATTAATGAAAGCGAGTCGAGGGGAGGAAGCCTCACCGATAGGTTTGTAGTCTGTAGCGTTGAAAGTCCTGAAAGAGGAACCGAAGGGACTTTTCATCTGCATCTCCATGATTTCGTCTTCATCGTCAGCCTGCAGCATTGCTGCAAGAATAAAGAGGCAGGGAAAGAAAGAAAATAAAAGGCACGCACAGTGGGCTGCACAGCCATGCTTCTGGCTGCAGAGAGGTTTCAATGGCGCCGTATGAGCAGAGCTGTTACGGCGCAGCCATGGCTCTTCCTGTGAGGTGGCATGAACCAGCTGGCTCTCTAAGTTGCCAGTCCAACTGATTCTTCTGTCCATATGGCTTTGACTGACTGTGGCATCAAACACACACTGGCACGCGCACACACACACACACACACCTACAGGGTCTGTTCACACCACTCTCCAAATACACACATGCTCACTTTACTCATAATTAACAGCCTTCCACTAAAACACACCTTTCACACACTCGCACTGACTGTGGAGCGAGTTGTAGGCTCGATGCCAAATGCTCCACATCTCCCATTCTACAGGGGTATTTACCTCCGTAGATGACGGTGCCGCTGTTGTTAAAGACTATTCTACACTGGTCCAGAGCAGGAACTGTGTGAAGAAGATGGAACGTTCGCAGATCCCACTGACACTCCAGCTAAAGACCACAAGCTTTTTAAATACTGGTATAAACAACGACTGCTTGTTCAAAGACGATTACAACCTCAAACAATGAAATTGTTATATTTTATATAATAAAAAATAAATAAACAAAAATATTATATTTTTGTGTTGTTGTTTTTTCAAACAAGTACATCTTAATTAGTCCTCGATTAGCACACTAACACATGTATTCCCCAATGCACTGAAGCACTCAGGTCTCAAGGATACAATCTCTGTGTTTATGATGACTTCCAGGCCGTTGGGATGAAACACGCCACTGATGTTCATGTTGAACTTGTCAAACTTGTGGATGGCCTGAGCCGTACGCACGTCCCACAGCACGCCGTCGTTCAGCACCAGGTCGTCAGTGGGGTTGAAGGTGGCACAGTTCCTCTTGTAGTTGTTGGCCAGATCTGGGTTGTTCAGCGTCAGCGTGACCTGCCCTGTCTGGATGTCATAGATCTACAAAGGAGAAGCGCTAAACGTTAACACTCCTCTTACTTTCTTCTTTTCCTGCAGTGTTTCCCTCACTATTATATTAAAGGGCGTCCCTCCATTAGCACCCCCCATCCCCCTTGAAGATGAAGCTAATTTGATTTTCATAGAATACCGACAGAAGTAATTCGGAAAAAGTATTTTATTTTATTAAACTAAGTAGCCTTATGTTATTTATACGATGCCATATAATTAGTGTCTCCACGTTTGGGCGTTTACGATTTTCCTCTGTATCGCGAACGGCGGAGTTCCACCCCGATACACACCCACGAGGCTGCAAAGAAGAATATGTCGCATGAGGCTAAAAGACAGGCAAAAACATAGGCGTTTGAAGAAGAGAACACTTTTTCTGCTGCGAGTAGCAGCCGGTGTAGTTTTCCTACTCTGAGTTAAAGTAGAAAAGAGCCCACGTGCTGCATGTCCTGCCCCTGACAAGCAGCAAAACTCCAGCCACCGCCCAATGTTTTGACCCAGTCAGAGGGCAATCGTTAACCTTTTTTTGCTAACCTTTTCTTTTTTTAGATTTTTAAAATCTAAAGCCGTGGTGCTGTGGTTAGACCTGTCACCCAGGTCAGAGAGGGGTCAGGAAGGGCATTCGACGTAAAAACTTGCCAAATCTACAATGCAAATCATTCGCTGTGGCAACCGCTGACAGGATAAAGCCAAAAGGAGTTACCTGGTTTGTTCAGATGTTAAAATATATTGGTATAGTGTAATTAAAAAAAACAAACACTATGATTCCACACACGCTCCCTCCCAAAGCCATGATCCTAGGGGAAACACTGTCCTGTATATCTCATCTTACTCATATTATATATATTACATACTCGTGCGACATGTTCCTTAGTCCCAATGACACGATCTTGTGACAGTTTACTGAACTCCACGTAATGATCACCCAGAAAGGAATGCCTGAAACGAAAAGATCAACATTTCACATTTAAATATAAAAAGGGGAGTTTATCTGCATTCCTCATTTTGCTTTGGTTAAACTGTGCAAATCAATTAAGCCAAGTGCTTCCATGAACTAAAAACTGCAGCCTTCGGGCTGTTAGTGTGCATAATTAAACAACATGTCTCTTTTCCCTGCTCCTTGTCTTGACAGCATAAAGATGGTGTACCACTGACTAGACCAAGCTGTACAGTACAAGAGGAAGGCGTAATCACCAACTGAACTAATTGCATTTGTAGTCAGGCAGAAGTCAATGAATTTATGTACATTCTGGCTATTTGGTTTTGACATCTGAGATTTTAAAATATATGCATTTTGATGCAGCTGGTAAAAAAAGTTACTCCTTTGCAAAAGCGACTTACTTCATGATAAATACTGATTTCATACCCCACAGTCCAGACAAAGGATAACTCCAAGAGGCTGATGTAAGGAGCAGAGAGCCATCCTGAAAATACAAAGCATCATGGTTAAGGAATGAAGAAAAAAAAAAAACAGCAGTTTAATGCCTACATAAGTTGTCATATTTGTGTAGTTCTGACCCTTGAGGGTTCGAGGTGAGTGATGGCTGAGTTGTGACAGTTGTAGCTGGCTTCCTCCTGGCCTGTAAACACGTTGTAGAGTTTGAGCTGCCCTGTGCACGTTCCAAGCATCAGGAACCGCTCGCGAGCTGAGAAGGCACAACACATGAATCCACTCTCGTCCTCGTCTGCCTCCCTGAACACAGAGATGGGACGGAACCTGGGAAACACAGTATACAGACGCATATTTGTGAAGGAAGGTCATGTATAATCATAACTAGCGCTTAAAGAAAATGGGATTCTAACGAGAGAGAGAGAGAGAGAAGCCACCTGCTAAAGATGAGATGTCTATCAAAGCAACCTCCGTCTACTCCTCCATATTTAGGATAGATAACTCTCCGCGTGTGGCGGGATGTAAAGTTGATGGGTGCTTGTCGTCTCTGTTTGGGCTCAGGGCACTGATGTGGAGTGAAGAGAGAGAAGGGAGGGCATGTTGTGACAGGGTTCTTACAGCGTGCGTGCTGTTCCCTCAGATACTCTGTGATAATGCTGTCTAAGGCAGGGGGAGAGGGCAGGTGCCTGTCAAACTGCTTCTTCATGGCTGGGGTTTGGCTGAAGGCGCCGTGGTCAGACTTCTGCCTCAGCACCCGGGGTTTTTTGCAGCTCACTGTTCCACACCCCGTTTGCCGTTCACGGGAGAAAACAATCCGTCCAATCAGCGGCGAGCCGTTGTTACAGTGGTGGACAGATGTCGACGGGAAGGCGGCGGGACAAGAGCCAGGAGGTTGAGATATAGAGGGACGAGTTTGTGAATGACTAGATCCTGGTGTGGACGAGTGAGAGGGATGGTTTGTGAGTCTTGACACAACACCATTGGCCAGCCGTGGTGTACGGGGGAGAGTAGCAACAGGAGAGGCAGCTGGAGGAGGAGCAACAGGAGGAAAAGCAGAAGCTGAGTGTGAAGAATGAGACAGACAGGCCATCGGGAGCTCTGCCTCCTTGGTGAGCGTAGTGGCCGTGTCATGAAGGCCTTTGGCCATGAGGTGGTTCCTAATAAGCAACAGCAGCTCTTTCTCCGGGAAGGTGATCCTGGACTGAGCGACCACACTGGCTCTCTGGAGCCACGCGAGAGACACGTCGGTGCCGATCAGCAGAGGTTTTCCAGAAATCCTTTCTATTAACTCAGCTGCAAACTTGGAGAACTTGACGTGCTCGCTGCGTTTGTCCTGGAGGACGGGCTCCTTCATGAGTTGCTGGATGTGTCCACTGCTGAACAAAGGCAACTTGCTAATGATCTGACGAACGGAGCTGGAGCGAGACAGACCCACCAGGGCCTTACAGGCCAGCGCTCGGATCTGATCCGCATCCGTGATAGGCATCTTCACTGTCAGGAGAGACAACAGCACCTACAGGACACACAGGGTGGACGTTAAGAGCGATGGCTGACAAATCTAAAGTGAATGTTCTGATTAGATAGATGAGATTAGACTGTTAACAGGATGGAACAAATCTGTCAAAATAAACCAATATTCCTAGTTATCTTTCATTTCATTGTTGAGATTCGTTTGACTGTTTGTCCATTCTTCTGATGGTCAGGCCTCTGAAGTTAATTTGCTTTGCAGCAGGTTAGCCCTGCAGCACAGGTTACCATGGTGATTTAGCCTTGTGAAAATGGACCCTGCTTTGTGGTGCAGGACTTAAGCCAAAAGATAACTAACTAACTATCTGGCTGTAGGTTGGTGAGTTGGTTTGTTCCTTAATACCAATTTCACTGTCTGACTTACAGAGTTATAGATTTCTTGTTCTTCCAATATGGAACATGTATATGTATGTGTGTGTGTGTGTGTGTGTGTGTGTGTGTGTGTGTGTGTGTGTGTGTGTGTGTGTGTGTGTGTGTGTGTGTGTGTGTTTATATATATATATATAAATATATTGCTATAGTGGCAACACTTCATACGCTGTCATACGGAATCAAGCAGCTACCTTGATGCCATTGTTGGACTGCACCACATTCCACATCTTGGAGAGCACACTTTCATTAGCTTTGGTCTGCTGGGGCAGCCGGCGGCGGGGGGTGCCTGCAATGAACTTGCCAATGCTGGACATGCGCTTGTCTGGAGCACAGACACAGTTGATGACAACCTGCAGAGCCGACTTCTGAATCTCTGCATCATTTACAAACACCTCTCCCTCTGCTACTGCCAAGACAATACTCATTCCTGCGAGACAAAGCCAACAATTAGATGAAACACACCATGTACCAGTTGAGCTGGACTCAGATTTTACAAAAAAGACTAAAAGAATGAAGAAATGCAGCATAACATTGTGTGGAAGGGAATGACTTTCAGTATTATCTCTACATATATTTGCAAAATGGAGTCACATAATCACTTTAAGTCTCCATCTTGCAAAACATCTAATAGTATGAATACATTAGTGACTATTCTCTGTGTTTAAATATTTTCTTAACACTTTTTTTGCATAAAATTAGGAAATACTTCAGTTTGATTATTTTTAACTTTGTGATTGAGGAATGTTTGCTGCTCTTACCAACAGTAGAAACAGTCGATCCTCCCTCATCAAGCACAGCGACAGCCTCAGACAACAACAGCTGAGTCTTTGGAACAACTGTGAGGATGCTCAGGATGTCAAGGGCATAACGCACAGTATCACTCCTGCATGGGATGAACGAATCATTACATCACAATAGTACTAATAACTCCATGTCTGCTAAAAGATGTAAAAAGGTGAAGAAGAAAACAAAATTGTTCTTGTGAATACCTGCCATAGTAGGTCCTCCAGTCGCAGGCAGTTGAAATAAGTTGCAGGAGGAGCTGGACACAAGACAGCTTGTGAAAGACCTCTGCTGGTTCCCAGTACAGCCGGAGTGGACCGTACTCTATCAGGAACTCCATCATTTCCACCACCTGCTCACGGCTATAGCTGACTGCCTGTGGAACGAAACGAGAACTATGGTTACATCTGTGAAATGTTTTTTTTCGATCATAATTGCCAGTACATAGGCTTACTTCAAAAACCAAGTGTTCTGTAACAGTAATCAAAGATCTCTCCTCTCTGTTTACCTTGTAATACGGCTGGGAGTGAATCGGGGCACCACCCTCTGTGCGCTGCAGGGATTGTTTCACCTGCTCCACCTTGATGGCCAGATGGGCCTCAAAGTACCTGCGCAGAGCCATGCAGGTGTGCTTGGTCGTCTGCCTACTGGAGAAGATCTCATCATCACTCAGCAGCGCTCCCTGGTCTTCAGGGTTCAGGATCTCCAGCGTACTGATCTGACAGACATTTTCAGCATGCGTTCCATTTTCAGTACAGTGACTGCTGTTTTTATCAGTTCTTTTAGAAGTATTTTCATATACATGATTAAGTTGACATTCTGAGGATCATATGTAGTGGGCTGTTGCTTTGTCCTACCAGATTGACGAGGCGTCGGAGCCCATCCTGCCTGTCAAACAGCTCCAGCACAGCACGGAAAGAAAAAGAGATAGAGAAGAACATGGTGGCGTGGCAGCAGCCGGATGCATGGGAGCATTCCAGCAGCCACAGCGTGTAACCAACCACATCAGACAGGATGGAGTGTGGCAGCATGCACACCTTGAGAGGAGAGGACACGGCAAGGAGTCAAAGACAGCAACTGCTTCTACAACACGATGATATCATCTTCAGCTACGTAGATAAAAGATGATTTGTGAATAAACTGTATGATGGAAATAAGAAGACAGTTTTGCATTGTGTCATTATTGATTTGACAAAAATGTGGGCAATTCTAAGCATGCTTCCTGCTTCCATAGGAGTGAAGCTGGTAATATAATTATTGATTATTGATTAATTAAGCACCAGCACGTGTAGACGTGTCATTAATCTTGGGGGTCCTTAGGTTGCCTTTTTGATGTTTTGTTAAATGAAAGATGACAGTTAAAAAGGTTAATGTTGTTGTATATGTTTGACACTGTTTACCTGATACCAAGACCCAATGCAATCAAATGACACCGACTAAAAACACTAAATTAAAAGAGGATTTTTGTGCTGTGTATCTGTTTCGTACCCTCTCCATGGCATCCTGGTTATAGGCAAGGTAGTAGAGGCACAGAGACACTCCGGTAGCAGCCATTGATGGCCTGGGAATTTCCAGCAACTTCTCAACTCCTCCATGAGCTACAAACTCTGCAGCAAACTTCTTATGCAGCAACAAAGATGCAAGATACTGTCCAGACAGAGAAAAGCACAGCTTTAAGCCCAACAGATTTTGACCTTGTGTTTTGGCATCATGTTGTGTCAATCGCCACAGAAGGTTTACCTTTAGAGCCTCAAATGTAAGTTGCACATCATTGGTTTGCTTTAAATCCATGTAATGCATGAGAAGCTCACGAGCTCCCATTTGCATGAACACTGCCAGCAACTGAAGGTAGAAAAAGAAAAAATGTCCATTAGATCCACAAATCTACTGTTGTGCTTGGTTATGAATCCTTCAAATGGCTCTTTGCCAGAACCTGCAGTACAGCATCCAAAACAAAGCCTGGCCGTTACCATGGTTTCCTATATAAGCAAGTCACCTGGCTAAAACAGGATTTTATACTGTCACAGGATCAAAATTAATTATTACTGACATCTGCTGGCAAGACCATGACAAGACAAGTGAAACACGATAGCAATGAACTAACCTCCTGATATTCTCCCAAAGGAGTGAGATACTGCAGCATGAGCCTCTGTTCGATCTCTGGGGTCAGAGGGTACAGGTGATAGTTGTTGCCAATCACCCAGGGGCTCATCTCAGACCAGCTGCTGTTGGAGAGCTCGTTAAAGTTCCTCTCTGGTTCTGGTAAAGTGAAATTTAGCTTCTGTTTTGGGGTTCTTCCACTTTCCCTCTCTGCCTTCCTTCTTAGATAACTGCTACCATCAGACATGCCTTGGTGCATCAGTGAACCCGGGGCAGACATGGGCTTCATCATAGTTTTAACAGCAGAGCTGGCACGACTACTCGTCTTGTGAGGGGAAGTGAGACGGAAGGAAAGCTCGTTTTCAGGCTCAATGGTTGAAAAAGGAACTTCACCGCCCTCTTCTTGCCCCGTCTTCTCCTTCTCAGCTCCATTTCTGTCTGTTGTGAAGGACTTCTCTTCAAAGCCTCCATCAACAGTCTCTTCATCCAAAGGCAGCAGAGGTTCACTGAGAGTCTTCCTGGGGCTGGGCCGTTTGATATCTCGTTTGTTCTCTGCATCCTTATCTTGAAGCTCACGCAACCGATGCAACATCAAAGGCACCTGTCAAAGTAAAGCAGGAAGGTAAAAGAAACAGGTTGATGGACAGTCGCGACTTCGCACCACCCACTGATTTTTAGCAAATTAGTCTGGGGCTTAATGTACAAAGTACAAGATTTAATTCACAATCTTGTACTTAGACTTAATTTATTATAATAACATTTATGTAAAGACTGCACGATGCCCTACTGACCAAAACAGAGTTCTCCTCCCTGTAGTTAGCTGCGATGTCCTGGTTCTCCATAGCTCCTGCCAACAAGCCTGTAGCATAGATTCTGAGGGGCTGCTCAGCCTCTTGTGCCCACTTGAAGAGCCTTTCCACTATGCCTTCCTAAAAGAGTCACATAAACACATTACTAGTAAGAAAAATGTTAATGAAATGCAAGATTTCCACAGCAACATAAAGGTCTGTGAGATTATTTTGTTTCTGTTAAACATTGAAAATACATAGTACATTAAAAGATTCAAGAGTCAATGAGCATAAGTCAAACGGTAGTTAAAGTGTAACCAACCAGCAAGCTGGACTGTGACTCCACAAACATTAAATCTTTCTGTTTGTACCTATTTGTGTGGTGTCAACATCATGAAATTGATGGCTGACTCCTGAGTTTTCTTACGGCTTATCACATATACAGCACCCTTAAATACAGCATGGGCATGCAACAATGGTGCCTTGTTCTTGCACAATTTATCACTGCTGTATGTACAAGTATTTGTAGAATAAGTATACAGTATACAAGTAGTACTGTAGTTTTCCTATTGCAGTCATTACTGTTTACTTTTTTTCATTATCCTGTAAATTGTCATGCTGCTGCTGAAAACACAAGAATTTCCCCTTTGTGGGATTAATAAAGTCCCTATATAGTCCCTAATAAAGTATCTAATCTAATCTACTACTAATATTACTACTACTACTAAAGGCTACATTAATTGCTTTCAAAATTTAAATATTGTTTATTTTACATTTGATATTTTATTTAGCTTATTTGAAGTCAGAAATAAAATACCTTTTCCTGAAAGACGACAGCTGTCTCCAATCCAGGCATGATGTTCTGAAGCAGGCGACAAGCTGCTGCATTGAGGGAAAATTCTCGACTGGTCATCACATAGCTGTTTACCAACTACAGAGAAAAGCGACAAAACATATGATTATGATGTTATTTGTACAAAAACGAGTCTAATGTCATTGATCCATACATACTGCGCTCATGAAGTCATCATTTTTGAACAGTATCTTGAGCAGATGTCCTAGGACACATTCTGGATCTGCTCTCCCTAGCGGCCAAAAGTAAAATGTCAAAAACATTGTTTATGTTGCCCTGTGATATTGCCCTTAGACGTTGACTTTTTTAATACCAGGATGCCGATCATCAAAAGGGTCTGGGTCTGCTTTGTGGTACTCCTCTGTCTCCTTCTCAACAAGTTCAGAAATTCTAAAATATAAAGTACATGACCACATTAACACATCTTTACAGTTCCCTTATTAACTCATCCTAAAAATCAACACAAGATGTTCCAATTACTTGGTGAGTATGTTAACCAGTTCCTGTGTGCTGCCTTGTTGATCCTTCTCCCACTGTTCCAGTAAATTAGTCAGCTCTGCCTTGGAGTCCACACTGGCAGATGCAGACGCCATAGCATTGACTGTCAGAAATGAAAATACAAATATATGTCATTCTCCTAGTCCATTCTTTGAGTTAATGTAAATTATTTAACTTCTAATGAACCAAAAAATTACATTAAGTTTGTGTTTAAATTTTTCAAGAAGTGAATTAATGAGTATATGAGAGTGAAATAAAAGTGAATAAAAGTAAGTATGTAACCGACTGGTTAACACTTGCACAGCTACACATTGCTCCAAACAGCAATAATAAAGCTTCTGTGTCATGACTTAATGAACAGTAAACATAAAGCACCACCTGACTTTCCCTCATCTGACTGACACAGATCACGGGTTTTGTTTGGCTCAAGAAAACGAGGAGATGCAGATTCGCTGCATCTCTTGATAAACACCACCCTGCTGAGTGTGCAGGTGCAGCAGCCCTCAAGGGACTGCAACTGTCAAAAACTAAGGACTACCAATTCTTCTGTTAGCATAACCCTTAGCAAACTGTGTCATTTGATCTGAGAGCTTAATCTCAGCCGGAACATTTAAATGTGCCACTAATTCACTTATAGCTCAACGAAACGTGCCACTCAGCAGCAAACTCAAACCCTGGTGCGATGTTTGGCTAGCTATGCTGGCTAAAAACGGAGCTAATGTTCCTAGCTCACTAGCGACACCCTTAAAGGACCCGCTTTCGCGTCTGTACTATAGTTGACGTGGAGTTACTTAACGTATCAGGTTAATACATATTCAAACTAACGAAACATTGCACGACAGGAAATATACCCCTGAGGTACTGGCGACACTAAAGGTAAACCTAGCTACGTAGCTAGCATGCTAACTTTACCTCGTTGATGTGCTTAGCTCCTCTTCGGGCTTAACTAATCTAAGAACAGTATCCCCGGTATCAGCCGAAACAAGGCTGCGTGCAGGAGCCTATCTGCGTATCGATTATCGCTTCACAGCCTAAGCTTAATTTGCTTTATTGCATCTTTGTGTTCACGGTTTATTATCATTATGGCAAACACGTTCTTCACGTCATTTCAAATGCGACCGTCCACTTTTAATGACGTAGCGTACAAAAGCAAAACATTATGAAATGTCTTTTTTTAAATATATCTTTCTTCAATAACACTACAGATTATTTACCTTGTTTTTCTTTAACTCATCTATTTTGTTTTAATATTTTTGAAGTTGGTTTTATTTTTAACGTTGGGTGCGTGCACGTCCCCTTTTCGTCACGTTGATTGCAGCTACATGTGTCGTAAAACTCGTCAGTACAAGTCGAAAAATATATTTAATATATTATATAGAAAAGCAAAAAAATTACAAAACAAAAATCTTTATCTAAGCTACTTATTATATATTAGCCTATAGTGAACCACGTACTGCATGACTTTCATTAGGTCAAACTTCAAAATGCCTTTAGATGATTGACTCATATCATTTATCATAAGACAATTGAGTCAACAAAAGTCTGGTTACATACACAAAACAACCTGGTGGCAACCTATTAGAAAATACAATGTATTTTACGACAAAAAAAATCTGATATTCAAGATAATTCCATTTATCATATGATTTACATAACGATGTATTGTCACCAAGAGCCAAATGCATATTACCTACAAATAAGCAATGAAATAAATATATTATTAGAATTACTTCATACCCAGTTTTAATATCAGGTTTTACAGTGATCAGTGCTGTTTTATAAGAAAATTAAATACAAAATAGAAAATAATAAGTGTATCACAATAGCATGTTAGAGAGAAGTTTGCTTCTCTCATGTGTTTACAAAGAGCAGATGTAAAAAAAAACATTAGTAACAATCACAGGTAAATGTTAGATATACACTGATTGTAGCAAATGCCTTTATGTCAGTTTTACAATTAATTCCAAGGAAATGTCTCACATTAACCAAGTTCTACTGATTTAAAGTAAAGCTAGACATACGTGTGTCCCACATCAGGCTTTACATTAATTTCTAGTAGTCTCTTAATGTCACCTTTCTAAAGGCTTAAAAAAGGAATAAGCTTCTCATGCAGCCACTGCTGTTACATCACAGTACAGCAACAGGTAGCAGGGTAGTCATCTGCATTAACCTCGTACTCGTTTCCATAAACATAGTAGATGTGTGAGCTCCCCTTCCATGTGTAGGTGATCCTGGTAATGGGGATCAGCTCTATCGTTTGACGCTGTAGACAAACACACCAAAGTTAGGAAAGTACAGTAAACCAATATCTGGAATCAGGGGATCTGTACAACATTTTATTGAAATATCACCTGCTGCAGAATACGTGAAGTCTGGCAGAACTTGACCTGATGATCATTCACCAGCCGCTGTGCAGCTTGCATCACCTCAGGGTTTGGGAATCCTATCACCGGGTATACCTGGTGAGAGTGGGCAGAAAAAGTATTTAACACATGTAGATTACATTGATTTATTGGGTGTGACTTTCAGCAACAGTGCTTCAGCAGAAGTCATGGTTCTTTGAGAGAAGAAACCAACCAAATGATTGTTCAATGCAACCTACTCTATATGATGTAAAGGCTGCAAAGTAAGAACCAGACATTTACCATGTACTGAGAGTCTCTGTAGAGCTCCTTTCCAGACACCTTGCTGAGTTTGGTCACCTGCAGCCCACTTGACTGTTCTACCACATAATCATCACAGTTGTTTGTCCTGAAAACATTCACATAAAGACAAACTTAGCAATTCAACCATAGCGCTGATGATCCACACATGATCTGAAAACAGCACCATTTTACTGTGAGGTTGATGTAAACCAGGAGTTGTCCTCTTCCACTGCATGTGTGACATTCCGTCGTTCCTTGTCCGTGGCAGTGGATACAGCTGAAAAAGGAGTTAATTAAAAGTCAATAACTACCACGATAAGGCAGAGACTTTGCATTTTCCCTATGGATGCTTTTAGTGAAGCTTACTTGTCCCTTCCTCTTCCATGGCAGTGGGAACATCGATCATTAAAGCGGAAACCAGACCCGTTGCACACCCAGCACACCTTCTGAGATGAGCATGAAAATAAGTCATTTCATTACATGATATAACTAAATTATTTAAATAGTAATGTAATAATAACTCTACTATTAAAGTTTTCCAAGACCTTTTTCAAGGTCTAAGTGACCTTTCCAGTAGGTTATGTGGATGCTACTTACGCTTCCAGCACCACTGCAGCTGGTGCAAGGCCTTCGTGCCATTCCCAAACACTCGTGGCATGGCTGTGGATATAATGTGTGTCATAAGGAAAAATATGAACCCAATTAAAGAATCGCCTGTCATATTTTCATCCTGCATTATTTAATACTGTACCTTGACGGATGACGTGTAGGGAACCCTGATGATCTGTGTGCTGTCCACAAAAAAACTGGGTGTTTTAGCAGGAATATCCCAAGGCCCTGGGGGTGGTTGGGTACCAGCATCCACTGGCTGGGCTGATTTGACAGCAACATGATGTTTAGTTACAGATTATACACAGCACATACATGAAGCAACACCAACGTACATCTGTATGGCTCCTGAGTCCACTCTGTGGATCTGCTCTCGGTAAAGGTTTCCAGGCGATACTAAAATAAAGTCAAAGTAGAGAAATTCAGCTAAACCACAACTTTATTATTTTGATAAAACATCTACTTTTGGATGCCGAGCAGCTGAATTCTCAAGTCTTCTTTACCCTGTATGTATTGAAGGCCTCCATGTTGGTAATCACACCATCTTTGGCTGGTCCTGAGCTGTAGCAGCACTTGCTGGAGGCAAACTGGTTAAAAGCTGACCTGGCAATTTCTTCAGTTATAGATGGGATGCTGCAGTGAATTAATCAAGGTCAATCATGTCATGAAAGTTCATCCTTTAGGCAGAAGCTGTACTTGTCATAGCACTATGCCCTATGATTGCTTTAATTCTTAGTACATCAGGGAATTTCTTTCAGCATTGTTTATTTCAACATCCCTCTTGCAAAACTATGCTGAAGCAATAGGAATGGGCTTACTTCCAGTGTGGTTGCTCTGGTCCAGGTGTAGGCTGAGGAACTGGATAAGCAGGCACTGGAGGGGGTAGAAAGCCACCTACAGCACACGGGTTGAAGCTTTGGTTATTTATCAAGTTAATCCTATGGCTTTATCTTTACTTGACTGTGCAAACAGGTTATACCTCCTCCTGCTATGGTCCCTTCATACCCAGGCATGCTGTCGAACATGCTGGCTGGAGGAGCACTGGGACCAGAGGACGCTGCAAACATCGCTACGGCAAAACAGAAGAACCAATAAGACATAAACGGCCATAAAACATGTTCACCAGCTGCTATAAACTCAGGTTTTAATTAAAAAAAGACTGTGAGATTCTACGACTGTGAAGCCCACATCGTACTTCAGAAAAATGCACTGAATTCCTGAGTTGCACACGTTTATACGGACAGCGTGTAAAACCACGGAAAACAGGAGAACTCACCGTGAGTCTCTGTTGCCATTCTGCGATTTTAGTTTTTACTAGTATTTCTTATTATTAACTAGCGGACTATATTGACTGGCTCGTTAGAAATGAAGCGTCCTCCTCGGATGACATCGACGGATTGTTCGGCAGGTTGGTGTTCAGTCGGAAGTCCCACGGGCGGTGACGTCACGCATACGTACGGGACGGTCATCTAGCCCGACGTTCCCCACCGACAACCGTAGAAACCTCACCACATCTAAGATATTTATGGAAACTAATCGTTTTTGGATACCAAGTAAAACTTTTTATTTAATAAAGCAACTTTTTTTCTACCCCATGCGACCTCACGGGATGTGCGCAGGTTTATTTCCTTGTATAGACGGCAGCTTTGATCATGTTGAAAAAGTTGGAGACTTTCCATGTTAAAGGCAGTGTTTTGTTTCCGTCCCCATCAGCTGATCTCGTCCGTTTTCTAGTCCGGTTCAATCTCGAGCGAGTCAGTTACCGTATGACCAGACTCAACGTCCATCTTACACAAAAACACTTATTATTTAGAGATCCGGGTTAATGACAGGCCGGTGCTCTTACCTGGTTGACCCTGTGCTGCTGAGGCGTAACCAGGGTTATTTAATCCGTAGGGCCGGTTCTGACTGCGAGTCAGGAGAATCAAAAGTTAGGAGAGTCCAGCAAACTTGGTTTCTCTTTCATCAGAATAAAAAAACAGCATGACTCACCTCAAAATCGGCTGCTTTTCCATTTCGAAACGACAACAATAGACCACCAACCAGGAGAAGTAAAACTGTCTAATAGTTCCTCGCGCGTGGTTTTGTTACGATCAACAATCATGTGACAAGAAACCAACAACTGACCTGTCACACTCCTCCCACAGCAACTGTCAAGCGCTTCTCGTCCTAAACAGAACCAACCTTCAGTTCTTGTGTTCTTAGTTCGTGTTTAACCGAAAACCCAACACATTTGTTTCTAGCGACGACAAATGTCCCATTTCCAAAACTTTATATATATATGTTATATATATATATAAAGGCTGCATATATTCGTATTTATTAAAACCTTAAACCAGTCAATGGTTTAAAGCTAAATGGTCCCAGGTTTACACTTTTGGTTGATTGGTTTTAGAATTCACATTTTGACGGGACTTTTATTTCAGTTTTTATGTATGCTAGCTCTTTTTTAGCTCTTCCGTATATACACATGTGGTAGCAATAGATGATTCGGGGAATCTGTTAAGTGTCTGTAGATCTGCTATATTGACTTCGTGTGACGTGCTTGTGACTTTGTTCTGCGGTATCACACCCGCCGAGTTAAAATTTCCATTTCGGCTTCACTCGTTAACCCACCAACACCAGCCTTGCAGTCGTTTGCAGTTCCCCTCTGATAATTCTGCTGCTTTTGGTCCGTTCACTATTCTGTTCCCTCTATCACCACTTCCTGTCCGTCGCCACAGATAAGCTTTCTGTTTCCGGTCCGTTACCGCCACGCTCCCTAGAAATCTATTATTGCCAACAAGTTTCCTGTTCCTACTTCCACTACACAAGTTAACGACTGGTAATGTTTTCTAGAATTAAAAAAACCGAATGATTACTAATTATTTTGCTTATAAAAAGCAAATGCCCACTACAGAACCACTCATTTAGTTTTAAGTGGCCTGTAAGTCAAACATGCCTTATGACATCGTGGTTTCCTAAAAGCTCTGCCTTTGTGAATGGGAGAATTAACACGTTACTTTTTTTAAATTGTTACAAGCGTTATTGTCTCTCATCATTAAATTACCTGCATTACAATTACTAATGCTTCAGCTTTCTATTAGTTTGAATTACACTGAACATTACAGGATATTCATATTTGGTGTATATTTTTTAATATTATTTTCTAGTCTTACGCATTACATTGTATATTACACTACTAATTTACAAAATTCCTTCAAAAGTAACTACTTTATTCAACCTTTCTCTGTCTGTAGCCACATACAATAGTATTCATAATTTAGAAAATATTCAGTGTATCACATTATTTTGTTAGTTAATCAGAAGTACACTGAAAACAGGTTATAGGTACAGTACAAGAACTTGAATAATAACATTTAACAAGGTCATACACTCTCACATCAGGCTACTTTACATTAATGTCTAGTAGTCTCTTAATTTCACCTTTCTAATGGCTCAGGAAGAAAAAAGCTTCTCATGCAGCCACTGCTGTTACATCACAGTACAGCAACAGGTAGCAGGGTAGTCATCTGCATTAACCTCGTACTCGTTTCCATAAACATAGTAGATGTGTGAGCTCCCCTTCCATGTGTAGGTGATCCTGGTAATGGGGATCAGCTCTATCGTTTGACGCTGTAGACAAACACACTAAAGTTAGGACAGTACATTAAACCAATATCTGGAATCAGGTGATCTGTACAACATTTTATTGAAATATCACCTGCTGCAGAATACGTGAAGTCTGGGAGAATTTCAACTGGTGTTCATTCACAAGCCGCTGTGCAGCTTGCATCACCTCAGGGTTTGGGAATCCTGCCACCGGATATACCTGGTGAGAGTGAGCAGAAAAACATTAATTACTTAAAACATGTAGATTACATTGATTTATTGGGTGTGACTTTCAGCAACAGTGCTTCAGCAGAAGTCGTGGTTCTTTGAGAGAAGAAACCAACCAAATCATTGTAGTTTAAATTTGAAGGACACTGACTTGTTCAATCCAACCTACTCTATATGATGTAAAGGCTGCAAAGTAAGAACCAGACATTTACCATGTACTGAGAGTCTCTGTAGAGCTCCTTTCCAGACACCTTGCTGAGTTTGGTCACCTGCAGCCCACTTGACTGTTCTACCACATAATCATCACAGTTGGTTTTCCTGAAAACATTCACATAAAGACAAAATCAGCAATTCAACCATAGCGCTGATGATCCACACATGATCTGAAAACAGCACCATTTTACGGTGAGGTTCATATAAACCAGAAATCTTCCTCTTCCACGGCATCTGTCACATTCCGTTGATCCATGCCCGCTGCAGTGGGTACAGCTGGAAAAAGGATAAGTTGTTATGTAACTACCAGGATAAAGCAGAGACTTTACATTTCCACTATAAATTCTGTCAGCGAAGCGTACCTTTGCCTTCCTCCTCCACCGTGGGAACATTGATTGTTAAACTGGGAACCAGACACATTTCCCATAGAGCACATCGTCTGAGATGACCATGAAAAGAAGGCGTTTCATTACATGATCTAACTAAATATCCCAAAGTGACCTTTCCAGACGGTTATGTGGACGTTACTTACGCTTCCAGAACCACCGCAGCTGCTGCAAGTCGTGTTTCCCATTCCCAAACACCCGCGGCATGGCTGTGGATATAATGTTTTTCGTAGGGGAAAAAAATATGAACCCATTTAAAGAATTGCCAATCGAATTTTCATCCTGCATTATTTAATACTGTACCTTGACGGATGACGTGAAGGGAACCCTGATGATCTGTGTGCTGTCCACAAAAAAACTGGGTGTTTTAGCAGGAATATCCCAAGGCCCTGGGGGTGGTTGGGTACCAGCATCCACTGGCTGGGCTGATTTGACAGCAACATGATGTTTAGTTACAGATTATACACAGCACATAC
This sequence comes from Betta splendens, assembly GCF_900634795.4. Classification (NCBI taxonomy): domain Eukaryota; kingdom Metazoa; phylum Chordata; class Actinopteri; order Anabantiformes; family Osphronemidae; genus Betta; species Betta splendens. The sequence goes on along the minus strand of NC_040887.2, from coordinate 2,144,410 downwards.
ATGAAGCAACACCAACGTACATCTGTATGGCTCCTTAGTCCACTCTGTGGATCTGCTCTCGGTAAAGGTTTCCAGGCGATACTAAAATAAAGTCAAAGTAGAGAAATTCAGCTAAACCACAACTTTATTATTTTGATAAAACATCTACTTTTGGATGCCGAGCAGCTGAATTCTCAAGTCTTCTTACCCTGTATGTATTGAAGGCCTCCATGTTGGTAATCACACCATCTTTGGCTGGTCCTGAGCTGTAGCAGCACTTGCTGGAGGCAAACTGGTTAAAAGCTGACCTGGCAATTTCTTCAGTTATAGATGGGATGCTGCAGTGAATTAATCAAGGTCAATCATGTCATGAAAGTTCATCCTTTAGGCAGAAGCTGTACTTGTCATAGCAACTATGTTCGGGGACTGCTTTAGTTCTTAGCACATTGGGGAATTTTTCAGCATTGTTTATTTTAACATCCCTCTTGCAAAACTCTGATGAAGCAATAGGAATGGTCTTACTTCCAGTGTGGTTGCTCTGGTCCAGGTGTAGGCTGAGGAACTGGATAAGCAGGCACTGGAGGGGGTAGAAAGCCACCTACAGCACACGGGTTGAAGCTTTGGTTATTTATCAAGTTATTCCCATTGCTTCATCTGTACTTGTCTGTGCGGTTATACTTGGGCCAGGGGACCCTGAAAACATTACTACAGCAAAAGAGAAGAACTATTCAGACATAAACAGTCATAAAACATGTTCCCCAACAGCTATAAATTCAGGTTTTAATAAAAAATGAATGTAAGATTATACGACAGTGAAGCCCACATTTCTGAGTTTCCCACGTTTATACAGACAGCGTGTAAAGCCACGGAAAAGAGAGAAACTCACCATCAGTCTTTGTTGCCATTTTCCGATTGTAGTATTCACTAGTATATTCACAAGCGGACTCTATTAATTGCCTCGTTAGAAATGAGGACGTCCTGCGCGGTTGAGATCAACAGATTGTTCAGCAGGTTTAAAGGCTGAGTCGTGTCAACTGGATTTCTTCTTCTTTTCAGTAGAAATGTTTCACCACTAATCCAGGTGTCCTTTTCAGTCTAAGGAAGTTGGCTGAAGTCCACACATTTATCCTTCATTAAGGTTTTCCCCTTCCACCTGTATCGATGGGCTCCTTATAATAACAAAGGGCTGGAGGTGAGTAGGCGTGAACCTTCAAGCTACTCCTCCTTTATTACAGCGTCGTAGGTTTGTCCTTTCTGTTGGACTTGTGAAGTCTTATCGTTGGTACGATGAATGGGAGACGCATTGTGTCTGGCCTCCTCCTCTGTTGAGGGAGGTCGTTACAGGAGGGAGGGGAAAACCTTACTCAACCTTCAGACTATTCCACCTGGATGACTGAAAATCCCCACCGACCTGTTCGGTAGGTTAGTGATGAGTCGGAAATCCCAACGGGCTGTGACGTCACGCATACGTACGGGACGATCATTTGACCAGGAGATCCCCACCACGCACAACCTTAGAATCCACACCACACCCACGATATTTATGGGAACTAATATTCCAATTTACGGAAACTAATATTGTAGTTAAGTTTTCAAATTTAATACTTGTAAGTGTTCAAATTTAATACTGTTTAATTTTTGTTACTAAAGCAACGTTTATTTATTTCGCAAGTTTGATTCCTTATATAGACGGCAGCTTTGATCATATTGGAAAATTTAGAAACTTTCCACTTTAAAAGCAGCGTCTTGTTTCTGTGCCCATCAACTGCTTTGTTGTCTGGTTCAATGCCGCCGTCAAATGAGCCGCTGTTCGCTTTTCCGTGGTCACATCAGCCGTCGTTATAATTGAAGTGCACGATTCATGCAATACTTACGGTAACTTCATTGCGAGTGAATAATGGAGATATTAGCGCTTACTGTCTGTCCTAATAAAACATACATTAAACTGGGAAATTTAAATGATGGAATTTACTACGTACGTTTGGAAATTATCACTGATGGAATGTATAAAAACACAATTAGTCTTTATTCTAAAACTTTGATTATCTTACAACAAAAGAAGAACACTGAATTAAGTGAAAAAGAACGCCATTCCTTCACAGTACTACTTAGTACTTCATGTTCAACTACCACAGCAAATACAAGCCCATATTACTGCATGTTTGGGGGTTCAAGCAATGTTGTTGGCTTGACATCCTAATGTGTAAAACATTTAAATAATGGATTACTCAAAAAGTATACAGTAAAGTTAGCTGATACCTTTTGTGGTAGTAGTCATCTTAGTCCATCCAAATTATTAGTAGTCCATCTTACACAAAAGTACTTCTTATTTACAATTCCAGGGTAATAACAGGTCCGTCTGTGCTGTGGGGATGTAACCAGGGTTATTTAATCCGGAGGACAAGGTGTCGCATCAAATGTCACCGTCTGCCAGAAATCGAGTGCTGGGAGCGCGCGCCGCCTCGTTCAGGCGTTTGGTTCGGTTTGTGTAGAACTACAGCTGCTAATTTCGGTTTCTAACTGCCATAACATATACATATTATCCGCTACACGTTTTCTAGTGGTCGTACTGACGCCACGTCTTTAGATTTTGTGTAAACATCCGCAATGATCATCGTAACTCTCTTTAACTCTATGACATGACTATAGGACTCAGATCTCCACCTCATTATTGCAGCAATAAGTTTGTTCTATGTACGTTTTCTCCACATGTTGTGTCTGCTTAAAACTGAAAGAGTGACCACCAAGTTATTTTACCAATTTCAAAATCTGTACGAGACCACTTAAACCAGTAACATGCTTTCATGATGCGAAAACGTAATTAGAACCAAAATCTTTGGTTATATTTATAGACTTAATACACATCCACTTTACGTGACCGCTGTCTGTTCCTGTCCTCAGACCAGTGGCACATCTGATAAAGATGCTCTTCCCGACCGGTGCTTGGGCAGGTACAGAGGAAACCAGGAAGCACTAGTTGTAGTTTTTAAACCCACGGCAAATCATCTGCCGAGGTGTTTTACCGGAGGAATAAATAATAATTTCTCAGCATAGAAATTATAGAGCAATGTAAGTGTCTCTTCATTCTTAAATATCACCCAAGGTCGTTTTGTTCAACTCTTATTGAAAATCTGTGACGTTTTCCTTTAATTAGACTATTTTACTGTTTAGCAATTACTTGAAGATGCTTCCTCTAAAGCTCCAACTTTTCTCGATTTAAAGTTAATTTACTTTCTCTGCATCTACGTTCAGCTGTATTGAATATTCCCACAACTTTGAGCTATTCTTTCAGCTCTTGAAGTCTGGCAGAACTTGACCTGATGATCATTCACCAGCCGCTGTGCAGCTTGCATCACCTCAGGGTTTGGGAATCCTGCCACCGGATATACCTGGTGAGAGTGGGCAGAAAAAGTATTTAACACATGTAGATTACATTGATTTATTGGGTGTGACTTTCAGCAACAGTGCTTCAGCAGAAGTCATGGTTCTCAGAGAGAAAAAAACAACCAAATGATTGTTCAATGCAACCTACTCTATATGATGTAAAGGCTGCAAAGTAAGAACCAGACATTTACCATGTACTGAGAGTCTCTGTAGAGCTCCTTTCCAGACACCTTGCTGAGTTTGGTCACCTGCAGCCCACTTGACTGTTCTACCACATAATCATCACAGTTGTTTGTCCTGAAAACATTCACATAAAAACAAACTCAGCAATTCAACCATAGCGCTGATGATCCACACATGATCTGAAAACAGCACCATTTTACTGTGAGGTTGATGTAAACCAGGAGTTGTCCTCTTCCAAGGCATGTGTGACATTTTCTTGATCCTCGTCCATTGCACTGGATACAGCTGAAAAAGGGTAAAATTATTAACCACTAAGCTTTACTGTTCATACATTTCCACTATGCATGCTGTCAGCAAAGCTTGCCTGTCCCTCCCTCTTCCATTGCAGCGAGTACATTGATTGTTGAACTGGAAACCAGACCCATTGCACATACAGCACACCTTCTGAGATGAGCATTAACAGAAGTAATTTCACCACATGTTGTAACTAAATATCCTGAAGTGACCTTTCCAGCAGGTTAAGTGGATGTTACTTACACTACCAGCACCTCTGCAGCTGCTGCAAGGCCTTTGTGCCATTCCCAAACACACGTGGCATGGCTGTGGATATAATGTCATGAGAAGAAAGAAATCAGGCATATTTCCATCCATCCTTCCATCCATCCTTCCATCCATCCATCCATCCATCCATCCATCCATCCATCCATCCATCCATCCATCCATCCATCCATCCATCCATCCATCCATCCATCCATTTTCAACCGCTTATCTGGAGCTGGGTCGCGGGGGCAGCAGTCTAAGCAAAGAACTCTTCTCTCTCTCTGGACACTTCCAGTGGGACCCCAAGGTGTTCCCAGGCCAGCCGAGAGACATAATCCGTCCTGCGTGTCCTAGGTCTTCCCCGGGGCCTCCTACCAGTGGGTCATGCCCAGAACACCTACCCAGGGAAGCGACAGGAGGCATGGGAACAGAGGCTTCTCTCGATCTGGAGGAGCAGTGAATCTACTCCAGGCTCCTCTCAAGTAACAGAGCTCCTCACCCTATCTCTAAAGGAGCACACAGCCAACCTATGGAGGAAGTTCATTTCAGCCCCTTTATCCGTGATCTTGTCCTTTCGGTCATGACCCAAAGCTCATGGCCATAGGTGAGGGTAGGAGCATAGATTGACTGGTAAATTGACTGGTGTACTGGTCCCTCGTGGCGAAGAGGGATTGGTACACCAACCAAATTCTTTTCTTACTCGTGAACAAGACCCAAAGATAATTGAACTCCTCCACTTGGGACTGGAACTCTCCTCCAACCTGGAGAGAGAGTTTTTCCGGTCAAGAACCATGGCCTCAGATTTGGAGGAACTGATTCTCATCCCAGCCATTTCACACTCAGCTACAAACGGCCCCAACACACGCTGGAGGTCCTGGCTTGGTGAAGCCAACAGGACAACATCATCTCTAAAAAGCAGAGACGCAATCCTGTGGTCCTCAAACCAGACCCACTCCGTCCCCTGACTGCGCCTAGAAATTCTATCCATAAAAATAATGAACAGAACCGGTGACAAAGGGCAGCCCTGCCAAAGTCCAACATGGTCTAACTTACTGCTGGCAATGTGAACCAAGCTCCTGCTCTGGTTGTACAGACACTGGACAGCTCTTAACAAAGAGCCTCGGACTCCATACTTTGGTTGGGCAAACTACCACAAACCCTCGAGCACCCTACTGAGGGTATAGAGCTGGTCCAGCATTCCTCGACCAGGTCCAAAACCACATTATTTCTCCTTTATCTGAGGTTCAACTATCGGCCAAATTCTCCTCTCCAGTACCCTGGCATAGAGTTTCCTGGGGAGGCTGAGAAGTGTGACCCCTCTGTAGTTGGAACGCGCTCTCCCGTCCCCCTTTTTATAGAGAGGGACAACCACCAGTCCAGAAGAACCATCCCCATTGTCCATGCGGTGTTGCAGAGGCGTGTCACCCAAGACAGCCCCACAACATCCAGAGACTTGAGGGATTTCATCCACCCCTGCTGCCCTGCCACCGAGGAGCTCAACCTGGGTCACCGAGGTATTTTTTCATTTTCATCCTGCATTATTTAATACTGTACCTTGACGGATGACGTGTAGGGAACCCTGATGATCTGTGTGCTGTCCACAAAGAAACTGGGTGTTTTAGCAGGAATATCCCAAGGCCCTGGGGGTGGTTGGGTACCAGCATCCACTGGCTGGGCTGATTTGACAGCAACATGATGTTTAGTTACAGATTATACACAGCACATACATGAAGCAACACCAACGTACATCTGTATGGCTCCTTAGTCCACTCTGTGGATCTGCTCTCGGTAAAGGTTTCCAGGCGATACTAAAATAAAGTCAAAGTAGAGAAATTCAGCTAAACCACAACTTTATTATTTTGATAAAACATCTACTTTTGGATGCCGAGCAGCTGAATTCTCAAGTCTTCTTACCCTGTATGTATTGAAGGCCTCCATGTTGGTAATCACACCATCTTTGGCTGGTCCTGAGCTGTAGCAGCACTTGCTGGAGGCAAACTGGTTAAAAGCTGACCTGGCAATTTCTTCAGTTATAGATGGGATGCTGCAGTGAATTAATCAAGGTCAATCATGTCATGAAGGTTAATCTAGGTTCACTGTCAAACTATGCTAAAGCATAGATGCACAGAGGCAAAGGTCTTACTTCCAGTGTGGTTGCTCTGGTCCAGGTGTAGGCTGAGGAACTAGATAAGCAGGCACTGGAGGGGGTAGAAAGCCACCTACAGCACACAGGTCGAAGGTTTTGCCAGTTTCATTGCATTATTTTTAATTTATCTGCAATTATCCACCAGGCTTTTTTTATAATTAAATCTTTCTACAGCATGACTGTAGAGTTGGCTAAGCTGTCGGACTGGAATGCGTTTTGTGCTGCTTAAACAGGTTTGTCATAGAGAATAAAGGACATGTACCTCCTCCTGCCACCGTCCCTTCATACCCAGGCACGCTGTCAAACATGGCTGGAGGAGCAGTGACAGCGTCTGTGTCCACTTCTGGTGGGACACACATTGTTATAACACACAAAAAACATTTACACACGCTGCTGCAAATGTGCGTTCTATTAGGAAAAAATCTAAGGGTCTACTGCAGATCAGCCTACATTCATACCGTAACATCTATGATCTACATGTAAGTTCTTACCTGGTTCCGCCTGTGGTGCTGGGACGTAACCAGGGTTGTTTAGTCCATAGGTTCGGTTTTGGCTACGAATGGTAAAAGAAATCAAAAGTAAGGACAATCAAGCAAATTGTTTCCTTTTGATCAAATTCAGAATAACAGCTGACTCACCTCAAAATCGGCTGACTTTCCATTTTAAAACTAGTAAAATAAAATGACAAAAAGCAAAATAGTTCCTGCGTGTTGTTTTGCTTACTTAAGCAGTGAATCACCAACGATGACAACAAAAACTAAACCACCTGCAGTATCACACCTCCCTTTATAGTAATTATCCGTCTGATGGCTTCTTCTCTTCTGACAATGAAAGAGGAACCAGGCTTCACATTAGTGCACTCGGCATGTGTTTAATTTCACTTCTGGTTTTGCTCGTTTGCTTATTCATTTATAGAAACAGAAATTTCACAAAATGATCAATCAAGATTATGAAGAAACGTTAAAGCAGCATTTAGCACATTACACTATTATTTTTATGTCATTCCATTCAATTAAATTGTATTTTTATAGAGCCAATTCACAACAGAGTTAAGTCTCAAGGCACTTTACAAGGTACGGTTTAAGACCTTAAATAACTAAACCCAACAAAGAAGAAACCTCCAGCAGAACCACATAATTCAACTACACAACGTTTAATGAATAAAACATAAATTTGGATCACAAGCGCGCTGCAGTTCTGACCGACAACAATTCAGCTAAAATACAATACCCAGAAGCCTTTGCGACACTCGCGGAAGTCCTTTTTCTTTCTTTCCGCCGTCACCGTAGTCCCTTTTGGATTTACACCGGCGGGTGAGTTGGTTCAATCTTTGTCAATCCGTGGAATAGAAGGCGTTATTTGACCATCCTAACATCGCCGACCATTTATAGACCTTTACTTTATGTGTGGCGGGTAAAATTGTCCTTTTACGTGTAAATGCCCCGTCTGTTGTGTAGTTGTTGCCGTCGGTGTGTGTAAAATGGGGTCGTAGTATTCACTGCCGCTGCTTAGCGTGACTTCTACATCACCGTTGGTTAGATGAAAAACCATGAGTTGTGAATAATTTGAGACAACCTAACGAGAAGCTCAACATTAAGCATATGTTTAAAATAATGCAGCTCTAAAGCTAACTAGCTAGCCAGCTAGCTAGCTAGCCACACTGCATCAGAAACGTGACACATGACGAAGCTTAGGCCACAGACATTACACATTTTTGCTAATATCACATAATTTAGTTTGATTGTTGGTCATTTGAGGCAAAAACGATGATCTCCGCATTTTATGAATGAAGTGGTGTGTGTTAGCAAGGTTGCTATGCTAAGACAGGCTCCATAGTGTGTATATGTGGTGGTGGTGGTGTAATTCTTTCTCATGTTCATGTTTGTAACTAAGTTTTCTTTCCTCATCAGTCACCATGGCAGCCCTGAGGCCCCTCATAAAACCCAAGATCGTCAAGAAGCGTACAAAGAAGTTCATACGCCACCAATCTGACCGATATGTTAAGATTGCGGTAAGTTTTAAAGGGTAAACTATTAAGAGACATTTGCAGCATGCAACTAAAGGCTTTGCTCACAGGGAGTGAATGATTTGTGCAAGTTGCTAATTGTGTCCTGTGTCTTGCAGAGGAACTGGCGTAAGCCCAGAGGTATTGATAACAGGGTCCGCAGGCGCTTCAAGGGTCAGATGCTGATGCCCAACATCGGTTACGGTAGCAAGAAGAAGACCAAGTACATGCTGCCAACTGGCTTCAGGAAGTTCTTGGTGCACAACGTCAAGGAGCTGGAGGTCCTGATGATGAGCAACAAGTAAGTTGTGTCGATGACTGTTCTATTGATGATAGACTGGTTTGTGGTCTCGGTGTCTTTAAAAAAATGTGTTCCTGGGTGAAGTGCTAATTTTGTGGTTAGGCTTTGGCTGGTTAATTTGCTCTGAATATACTCTATACAAAACTTACAACCAGTTAAAGCGTGCCACACTTTGTTCTGTGCTTAGACATGAAACAAGGATTCTTTATGCACATCCACAGTCTTGAATAACTGGAACCTTGACACATGTTTAATCTCTTACTGTCATGTCTTAAACTTCTAATGTTAGTGATTCTCAACTTTGCATTCAGTCATTGCCAAGACCTGTTGTTGCCCTGTCATCATACACACTGAGCAAAGATGGGGTTAAGATGCTACTTAAAAGCTGATTCCTTTTTGAACCTACATTTACATTGGCATGATATCACTCTGGAACCTGTAGGAAAAAAACAGTCTGTAGCTTGTAAGTTTTTAGCTGGTAAATTTAAATGTGTATATAATAAAGCTGCATTAGTGACAAGGGCTGCCTTGAGTTTTTAAACCTTTAAGTTGACCCTGTTGTTAAAGCAGAGTGCAACGGATTAGCACATTGTTGTGATTATCAGTGAATTTTAAAGTCTAAAGTCATCTATTTCATAGGCCAGTTTATTCAAATATTTCACTGTTAACAAATTTACATTTCATAATGAATTTAAAGTATTACATGAAAAACGGCATAGATTATAGTAATATATTGTAAAAAAGAATTTGAAGTTTTGACATCAAATTGTTGCAGATATTTTCTTTGCTAACCAATACCTTCTGTTCACCTCTCTAGGTCCTACTGTGCTGAGATTGCCCACAATGTTTCCTCCAAGAACAGGAAAGTGATTGTGGAGAGGGCTGCTCAGCTGGCCATCAAGATCACCAACCCCAACGCCAGGCTCAGGAGCGAAGAGAATGAATAAACTGGTCCTTCACAATAAATGTTCTATAAAGGAAAGCACCGTGTGGATCATTTCTTTGCACATGATGGTCAGAGTTGATGCACTCAAATGTCTTGGTGGTGCAATGCAGATTGATTGCCACCTCTTGCAAAACACATCTGGTAGCATGTCATCCCAAGGAAAGGGTAGTTGCCCATCATGTGCGATTGCACTGACTGGCGAAGATTTGGCGTGTGCAAACCTTGTCAGTGTGTATTTGAACTGTTCAAGTCATGCTGAGATGTGCAGTCTACTGACCTAAATAACACGATGCATAACTAAAAAAGTTTTATCTTGTCCCTTTACACAAATACATTTACATGTAATGCATGTGGCTGCAGAGTGTGATGTCTTAGAGAAATTCCTTGTTCGGCCACATACTGTAGCTTTGAGACAGGTGATAAAAGGAGCTGATGCTGTGCATAATGCTCAAATTCTGTCAGTCAGGAATGAACTGAGGGCTTTGTTGGCAGTGAAAATGTGTCAGTTCAGTTTGTGTTACTGTGTCAGCAGAATATGTTTAATGAACAACTATTGAGACATTTATGCATATTCATTATCAATGATGACTGCATATGCTGGAATAGACTAAATTTTAAGTGCTTAATTAGAATTTGCGCTATTACAAGCTGTTCTACTCAAGATTTAAAATGAGCTAATGATCGCTGGTGTATTGTGTACATGTATTAACACCAGGGCACTTGCTGCAGCTTTTCTTTTAAAGCCTTTGCTTCGAGGCAATGGAGTCACAGAGTTGTAGTATTGGATTTAATGTTGGGCCTATAGGACACAGTCAGTTTTAGTACACTGAGAAATTAGAAGGCATTATTGAAGCTCAGGTTGTATGCGCTGTGATGCTCAGAGCTGCTCCCTGCAGGGAACGTTTCCATTGCATTCTGGCAGCCGAGCTGTGCCCCACGGCCCTGCGCTCTCTGCCATCTGCTCCTGTACGTTTGACTTTGCCAGAGATGCAAAAACCCTGTTTTGCCAGTCAGCTTGTGGCTGTTTGGATGTGGAGCTACGTCACCACCGAAGGTTGGAAAACCCAGGTACAGTGTTGGATCTGGCACCATAAATACCTGCACCTGCTTGTGGAGCTGGCCTGGAAGACTCGTCCGAGGGCACGGTCCCCAGAAGGGGAGAACAGCAGGCCAGGGCTCAGATGCTGAGCTGCCTGAGACGCTGAGCCTGTCAGGAAGAGGACAGCTCACATATTTTCCTCGTCACTGGTCAGAACATGAACATGTCAGCAAGAGTGGTGTTTGGAAAGGGACGCCTTGGTCCCAAGCAACTGTTCTTCGCTTTCCCTCAGACTGATTTGTTGAGGAAAGGCAGTCGACCTGCAGGAGGGAAGAGGAGGATGTTCTCTTTTTCTGTCAGATTTCGACTGGGCGTCATCAGAGGTAGAAGCAAAGGTAAAAGCTAATGCATGTTGAATTTTAAGAATTTAAATTCATTTACATACATTAAATGAGATTATTAATACAGTGCCCATACTTGACTTTAACCAGCTTTAATGTCTGTGTGCTGTGTGTGTGTGCTGCTGGTGTCGTTGCTCCTTTCGTTTCCAGCTCCAGCTCATCGCCACGTGGTGGCAGTGTTGTCAGTGTGGAGAAATGAGGAGGCTGCGAATCACGCTGCTCCTGATGCAAAAGCCATGAAAAGATTTTAGGTCATAGAACTTTAAGCTTTAAAATCTTGACAGTGCTGTGCTGTGCTTCAGTAATGTTAATTTCTAGTTTAGAGCAATTTAGAACAATTGCTGCTCAGCTCCCAGAGGTTTCATCAGTCCAACGCACTGCTTCTTCTCCCAGGTCTGTTTCCTGTTGGAAATGAATTAGTCTCACTCTGAAAGACTCACTGTGCTTGAAAACTGAGGACAAATGTCTCAGAGGAACTTGTCTAAACCAAAGAGTATTGTGTCCACTGGAACAGCTGACTAATTGTCATTGATGTAACAGCTGGTATGTTGTTACACAGCTGGAAAATGGGCAGCTGTGAAATTGAGGGGATCATTCTGCAGCCTGTGTTGCTCAGCGTTTGGTTTGGCTGCAGCGTCTCCTCACGATGACGTGATAAGTGGAGGAAACGGGGGCGATGAGGACCACAGAAGCGGTGCGGCGCCCAGGATCGTGAGACAAATGGTGGGACAGGTGTGACGGCGGGTCGGGTGGAGCGGCCTCGGTGGAGCCCACGCTCAGCAGACGGCCCTTCAACCTCCTCCACGTCAGATAGCGCCTATTTAGCTGAACTCATGCTTTTGTGCTTTAATTTGCACATTGAGTCTAAATGCGTCCCTCTGTCCTCATGCTCAGCTACTCCACACTAAATGAATTTCAGCTGTTCTCGAACAGGCAGCTGCTCTGCACTGGGAGTTTTCAAATGCATTTGCTGGTTGAGAGACAGACAACGAGCGGCAGAGAGCCGGTGGTGTCGACGCAGGCTGAGTGAAGCGGGCGCCGGCTGTAAGTGAGAGAAACGTGACACTCAGAGTCTCACAATGAATTTTCAGGTGGTAATTGTGCTGAGAGTTGAGTGCGTGGCAGTTTGGTCTAATCCTGCATGTGTGCATATGTGAGGAGATGTGTTTGACTTGGTGAGAAACGGATAAAGAGAGAGGAAGCGTGTGCGTGCGCGGGGGGAGGGAGGAACTACTGAACCCCTCTGGCAGAGAGAGAACACACTCACTCTGTGGGAGAGAGCGGGGGAATGTGAGTGTGAAGGGATGAAATCCTCTGGAAAGCATCAATGGGAAAGGCTGGCTCCACAAAGGACAGCAGCAAAAGGACTAATCAGCTATGGATTTAATAGAAGCACCGTTTGGGAGATGAGTATTTGTACTGGTCTTTCTCTCACCAAGTGTTAGAGTGGATCTGCCCTCGGTCTGCTCCAGAATCCACAGGGACCGGGCTGAGCGCATGCTGCACATGAAGACACGCATGCGGTGCTTCTGAGACTGTCCGCTCGCTTCCTTCCTTCCTTCCTTCCTTCCTTCCTTCCTTCCTTCCTTCCTTCCTTCCTTCCTTCCTTCCTTCCTTCCTCCCTCCTAGCTCGCTACTCTCAGGCAGTATTAGAGCCCAGCCGGGTTCGGGCTGCGCTGACTGACACAGCCATGCTGTGTGGTCTGAGGAGGGACACCAAGAGCAGCGTCGGTAAGAGCGCCTTTGGATGTGTGTGTGTGTGTGTGTGTGTGCGTGGGGGGGGGGGGCTCGTTTCAGGGCAGGAGAGTCAGTGGTCGTGGAAAGAGTTGCTTCTGTGTTACTGTACGTGTACTGGTCCTTGGTAAAGCGACTCGTTGAGCTCGTTACGTCCCTCCCTGCATAACGAGGGCAAATCAAGCATCATAAACTGTGTCTAGCAGTTTATTAATAAAGTTTTACATCTGAAAATAGCATCATGATTTCATTGCCATTGTCAGCTCTGCCCCCTCATTTAACCTACATTCTGATTGGTTATGGGAGGAATGGCATCCAGTGCCCTGAATTAAACCACCACTTAATTAACTCACCCCATATTTATGTGAGAGTGAAGGATTTTATTTGCCTCTCAGGTCTCAGACAGAGCGGAGGCAGATTCTGGCTTGCTGCTGTGACTAATCAGATCTATCCTGGTCCTGATTCTGGCCGTTAGGCTGAGTGATGGTTATTTAAAGCTGGAGGACGATGGTTCGTAGTATCCAGTCACGTGCGGAGCGCTGCGTCTGCGTAACCCACAGCTAATGTTGCCTTTTGACTGCACTGACAGCTGCTGGACCGTCAGGGCCACGAGGAGCCAGCGTCGTTCCAGGCTTTCGCTCAGCTTAATGTGTCTGTGACGTGTCACTCGTTTGTGTGTTTGCATCAGACTTCATGTTTGTGCAGTGACGTGTGTAAAACCATCACATGCAAAAGTCAGTTTCCCCTCTTTCAATTTCACCTAATGATCTGATGGCATCAGGTAAATACTGTGAAGCCTTAGACAAACAACAACCTGTAACTATTTTCATACTATCGTATTTACTGTATGAAGCACTTGCCTCTTGCTGCTTTTGTGTAATTCAGGGTGTTAGTTGCTGATAATGTGCCTATAATTAACTGCTCAGGAGCAGCAGCGTTTGCTGGGCTGGTTCAAATGGTCCTCAAAAACAAGCTCCTGCTGCAAAAGTATCTTGTGTCCAAACAGAGCAAGAATCACAACAACATCAGAGCAAAGCCTGGAAGCTTCAGCTCCGCACAGGTGAGATTCAGGTGCAGCGGAAGCTTCTAAACACCCTGAGCTCCTCCTCAATCCAGATTTTCCATCTCTGCTGAAAAGTGGAAACAGTTTCGTTGCTGTTTGTCTCAGGTTGTCTAAAGTTTCTCAGTCGTCCAGATAAACCCTAAAACGGTCAAATTACTCAACAGTTAATTCAGTATATTACATAAGACAGCCATAAATGACGGGGGGTTACTCACGTTCACACACGAGCGCGTCATTCATTTGTATGTTCTATACATCACTGTAACAGCGTGTTTCTGCGGCTGCGCTCTGACTCATGCAGCTGGAAGCACAAGAAGCTGACTTTTCCTCCTTGTTCCCCGCGTCCAGGCTCCGCCGGGAGGTTTCAGGTCAGACAATGTTTGACAAAGCATCCGTGGCCCTCAGCTGTCTAAAGGGCTCATCTTCAGCGGGGCACATGTGCAGATTTGATGTGCACAGTGAGAAGACAGTGGCTGCGATGCCCCCCGAGCGCTCGCCTTCCCCGCGGACGCTTCGTGAGGATCCACCGCGTTCCAAATGTCACTTTTCATGTCCAGCAGGCCTCAAGCGTCACCTACAGTATGATATGAGAACAGTTCTATTTGTAGCGGTTCATTATCTGCATAAGTGAAGATCCCAGCTTGTTTATATGTAAAGACACCATTTTGATGAGTGTCTGTTCTGCATTGAAGCAGCGGTGACTTCCAGTGTCGTCCGCTCAGTCACGAACCGTGATCTGGCTCTCAGGTCTGTAACAATGTGAATCCGTCTGAATAGGTAATGTGCAGCGGACCTCACGGCTGTGACCGCTGTCTGGTTCGCTGCATTCAGGTTCAGTGGCGCCGCTGAGCTGAGGTCAGTCCAGTTCTGGGTCAAACAGGCCCCACTGTGGGTGAAAAACCCTCCCCTGCAGAGCAGATTGAACGTTTCCCCACGTCGCTCTAGCAGCTGCTGTAAATGACATCAGAAGGCTGATTTTCATTGGCCGCGCGCCTGAACAGGCCATTAGCTGCGTGCTGCTCCTTCAGGGAACCTGCCGCGCTTTAGCAGGCGCATACATCAAGTTTGATGCAAATGTCTTCCTGTGCTCAATGAATGGTTTTCAAGAGAGGAGCTATTTTGAACCTTTTACAGGCCTGTTGAATGAGGATCCACTGGGTTGAGCCTGATGGATGAATGAATTAGAGCCCACGCGTCACCGGGTGGACGGAGGGCAGCTGTCGCAGCATGCGAACGGGCCGCGTGCTCCTTCAGTGCTGCGACGCTGCAGATGCCTTCATCCCTGCTGTCTCCTCAGATGAGGGGCCGTACTCCAGGGGGAGCGGGGGGTCCGGGCCCGCGGAGCAGCCGCACTCGTCCAGGAGGCGCAGCCTTTCAGGTACAACGCGGCCTCTTCTCCTCAGTCTGTCGTGTGATTCATTCTGCTTCATCCACCGTGTCCAACAGGAGACGAGTGGAGCAGCACTCGCTTTGTTTGTGTGTGTGGAGTCACGCGTCTGCTGTGTTTCGCTTGATGTTGCACAGCTCTGAAAGCTTAGATAAGGTGAAAGCAGAAAACGCCCGTGTGGCAAGTCTGTCACTGGGACTGAACCACTGAAGTCCACCCCACAGGAGAAGTCATCACTTCCTGCTTTCACTCACTTATGATCTGGCATTTTTTCAACAATGCATTGAATTAGTTTCATTTCTAAGCATTTCTAATGATCTAATGGTGATGGGAAATGAAGGCTCCGTCCTCCTCCTCCTGAAGCCGTCACAAAGATTCACTCAGCGAGAGACTTGAAGCGATGAGGAGAACAAAGTACGTGGCCGCGTGTCAGGGAGCATTTTGGTGACAGATAACAAAAGGAAGAAGAAAGAGTCTTTTGTTGCCTTTCAGACAGGGTTATTCTGTCAAGCAGACGCTAACGCTGATCTGTGTCTGCGTCCGTGTCTGTCAGCAGACGAGTACAGGGGAGTGACCACGGTGGACCTGATGAAAAGGGAAGGCAGCAGCCTGGGCCTCACCATCTCCGGAGGCTCGGACAAAGACGGGAGGCCCCGCGTGTCCAACCTGCGTCCAGGAGGGCTGGCTGCCAGGTGAGCGTGTGCTCCCAACCTGGCAACCGCACGGCTGCCCAGGCCGCGCGTGGCAGGCGTCATGTGACTGCTGGCACCATACGATGCCTGATCGCTCCACATAAACTGTGTTTGTGTTCATGCGGTCGAAGGTTTAATTAAGACGCGATTAAACTAATTTTGCCCAGCGTCAGCAACATTAAGCACATTTTCCTCAACATCAACCCGATGAAGGCTCCATGCACTGGAAGCCGCTCGTTTCCTGATGATTAAGCAGCGCACGCACACACGCACACACGCACACACACACACACACACACACACACACACACACACACACACACACACACACACACACACACACTGCCCCCCTGGAAATGTCTCGACCAAATGTGCCACCGCTTGTCAAGTCCAAGGAGGAATGAAGACGGACACTGTGCTAATTCTTCTAAGCAGCCTGTCTTCCCACAGCTGAGTTCAGGCTTGTGTGGAAGTGTGGGCTAATTTGTTGGGTGGAGGGACATGTGGGCAGACATGAGAGGGACTGGCAGCGACTGTGTGCGATGAGCCTGGGTGACTGCTGGTCGAAGCGTCAGCGCTGACTGGCTGCAGCCCAGAGGTGAGAGGCCGAACGGGCCGGACGGCCTTTAAATGAAGGAGCCGTCCAATGAGCAGCGCGCTGACTCACCATGTCATATGTGAGGCAGCGAGTGCAGTCAGACGCTGTCCTGCTGCAGACGGCTGCTGCTCTGAATCCACCCCAAATATCAACTTTACTGTTAAAACAGCAACAACTGAACCTCATCTATCCGATGGAACCATATGAAATATTCAAATGGTCAATTTCAGAACGGTGGAAGTGGCTAAAAATTGCTGCTGCTCCCTTTGGGTTCCTCATCACAGCCCACATCGCTCAGATTACAGATGTTAGCAGGGTTTAGGTGCTAACACACCCCCTAAATAGGACGTGACCCAGATTCAGCCGCTCTGTGTTGTGCCTCAGGAGCGACCAGCTGAATGTAGGCGACTACATCAAGTCGGTGAACGGCATCAACCTGTCGAAGCTCCGCCACGACGAGATCATCAGCCTGTTGAAGAACATCGGGGAGCGGGTGGTGCTGGAGGTGGAGTACGAGCTGCCTCCGTACGGTACGTGGACCTGCTGAGCTTCAGGTCTGAGCGAGGGAATCTTCATCGCTGATGTGTCATTCTCCACTTTTAGTCCAGAGCCCCTCAGGAGTCATCACCAAAACCATGGAAGTTTGTTTACACAAGGAGGGAAACAGCTTTGGCTTCGTAATCAGAGGTAGGAGGTCGACACGAGGGTTCATGGATTCATCGTTGGCTAAAACCGGTCTTAGATGTTTTGCACCAACTCTCATTTCTAGGAGGTTTTCATGAAGACTGGCACAGGTCCCGGCCTCTGGTGGTCACACAGGTTCGACCCGGGGGTCCTGCTGACAGGTTAGACCTTCGTTATTTACATCATGTCGCGCGTCATAAACACACATCCGCTTTATTATTTCTTTGCTGTGTGCTCAGTCCACTGTATTAAACTGCCACAGATCCGCAGCGTGTTATCTTCAAAGCAGAAAGGCCACTGCTCGTCCCCGGGCTGTTGCAACATTGCACTTTTCCCCATGAAATCAGAGAGGAGCAAAACACTGGAGCAAACATAATTCAGCATCAAAGACTTCTCAGGCGTTTATCGGAGTTATCCTTCATCTTACCTGGGAGGGGACGCTCATGTGGAACTGTTTAATGAGCCGCTGTGGCTGCTTTCCCTCTGCTTCCTTTCTGCAGAGAGGGCACGTTGAAGGCGGGCGACCGCGTATTGAGCATCGATGGGGCGCCTCTGAACAGAGAGAAGCACGCCGACGCGCTGACCATGCTGATGCAGAGCGGCCAGGAAGCGCTGTTCCTGATCGAGTACGACGTGTGTGTGATGGGTGAGCACGCGCACGCGTGCAAACGCACACGTGCAAATGGACACACACACACACACAAAGCCACAGTAGGGCAGCGTTGCTCTGAGGGGAAATAATGCGTCCGTTTGGCTGCGTGGACGCGTGAGCGTCGGTGCTGGAGGAGCCACCAGGGAGTCACACGGACCCGAGAGCTCACTTCAACATGCAAAGGGTGGACGGGTGATGTGTTTTACCATAATCTGTGTGTCGTGCTCCTGCACCATAGCAGGCCAGTGTTTTTGTGTATCGGCCCCTGCTCTACACTGCGTCTTCGGAAGCGTACGTCCCTCAGGGAAACTTTCAGGAACAGTCTTTGGATTGTTTTTTTACGTGACCTCAATAAATCAAGGTTGGACGTAAGCAGTAGGCAGACGTTTCATGATGCTACGTAACTCAGGGGACAAAGCAGAGTATGAAAAAGTCCTTCTAAGCATCTAATAGTTCATTTCTATAAATTTCCTAATAGAACCTTGATCTAAATGATCTCACACAGGCTGAGCCAACACACAGGCTGCAACAGCATCATTTGTGCAGAATTAGTGGAATGCACCTTCAAGTGAATTGGTTGGACGTGATGGTTGGGGCCAATATTGTAAACAAATTTCTATTCATACTTTAGAATGGGGACTTGCATCTATCCTAGCATGTAAATGTGCTCACAGTGTCTCTGATGCTGAGGCCGTGTCTGTTCCAGAGGCCGTGCAGCAGGCCTCAGGCCCCCTGCTGGTGGAGATCATCAAGAGCTCGTCCGCTGGCCTGGGCATCAGCCTCACCACCGCCGTGTACCGGAGCAAGCAAGTCATTATCATTGACAAGATCAAAGCAGCCAGCGTGGGGGACAGGTGACGCAGCCTCCGACACGCCTGCTCCGCTGCCTCTGAGCGCCGCTGACGCCCTCTGACTCTCGCTGCCTCAGGTGTGGAGCGCTGCACGTCGGCGACATCATCCTGTCCATCGACGGGACCGGCGCCGAGCTCTGCTCCCTGATGGAGGCCACGCAGCTGCTGGCCGGCGCCGGCGACAGCGTCAAGCTGGAGATCCTCCCCGCCAGCCAGAGCCGACTTCCTGTGCGGCCGCACGACGCAGGTGTGTTCAGCAGAGACGAAGCGGGTCACACACGGAACAACACTGCGAAGCATCCTCATCCATGCAGGCGTCAGCAGGCGGAGAGGTTCCCAGGATGCTTAGTCTTAGACTCAGTTCTAAAGAGCAGCACAGACAGCATTTATGTAATTTACAGACTCGTGTGACTCATCTTCCAAAACTTCAATTGATCTTGAATGAAGCGTTGTGATATTATGACAAGACAACATTTCTGCTGCTCCCCCTCAGCATGAACACGATTATACGAGGCAATTTGTCTAATCTCCCTGGGGATTTAATCAGACGATAAGAGATTAGGAGCTAATGTTACTTTCCGCCATCACAGGCGGAAAGCACCGTTTGCTGGAGACCCTTCTCCTGCGGCAGCTTAATATAAGCTGGCAGATTCAGAGCCTCACAGGTTTGATTGAGCCCAGTGAAAACTGGTGCTGGAGGTTCTTGTTCTTCATCCATTCTGGATTTAACCAGGCTCCCTGAATGTGGCGAACGCACCAAGCGCCACCACCGCGTTTCCAGTAAATCCTTCATCATATGAGCAGGCTGCCACAGATTAGATGCCTGTAATGAGGCTGCATGGATTACTGTCACATGTAGCATCAGTGTGTGACACAGGCCACTGGTTTCCCTTTGAACGGCTCCTAAACATCACTGGACTCCATGTTCTTACACAGGCCGTGACATGAGGAATGAGATGCCATTCAGAATTACCAACAAACTCCTCTGTTCCTCTCAAAGCTAAAAAGTCAAAAGAAACGCTTCAGACGAGTCAGAACTTTTAGATGAGCGTCAGACAGACAGACAGACACACACACATCCTGCATCATTAGCAATTAAGCCTCCAGCTGTGGCCAATCAAGCCGGAGCCCTACCCTCATGCCAAGCTCAGAACCTCCTCACACCCGTTTGTGTAGCTCTGTTGAAAATGTAGTGATAGAAATGATCTCCAATCTGCACGCAGCCTTTTGGAAGCTCGCAAGGAAGAGTAAGATGTATTCATTTCTCCCGCAGCCGTGCAACATGCCCCGTTCAGTGTGTCTAACTGATCAGAGGCCTTCAGGGAAACACATTAAACCTAGTGTACCATGGCGGCAACATTAAATATCAATTACTCTGCTTTGAATCCGGCTCCAGGCAGACACGACGCAGTGCGGGACAAATTTAGACACGGGAGTGAAAGCCTGATTTCACGGCTGGAGTTCAGGCACATGTACAACAGAGGAGTGGACCTGTTTCACCTAATGGCTGTATTTCCTCCCCGGTGCCGCAGTAAAAGTGCAGAAGAGCAACCATCACCACTGGGACCAGAGCAGCAGCGGCTTCTGCCCCCCCCCCCACGGCAGCCACTGCAAGACATGGAGCAGCCCCAGCCGCCCACACCACCAGCAGGACCACTGCAAACGTAAGTCATCATGGACACAGCGCTGCTGCTGCTGCTGCGGGCGCCGCCGGAGCCTCTTGTTCCTCGTTGGTTGAACAGGGTCCGGCCTCTGGAGCGGACCCTGCTCAACCCCCGCTGAGCCTGAGCCTGACGCCTGCAGCGCTGTGTCTCCTTCCAGCCCTGGTGAGCGGTGGCTTCTCCCCTTCCTCCACAGCCACCTCGGGCTTCAGCAGCCAGGGCAGCAGCACCCTGCCCTGCCCCGCCCAGCCGCTCGCCCCCACCAGCCCCCGCGGCTCCACCGGCCGCCGGAGGACCGGGAAGAAGGACCACAAGAGCTCACGTACGGCCGCGCGGCGCCTGCTTCTGAAGTGCTCCTGCAGCATTTGATTTGAGTCAGGCTGAAATTAACCCGTCTTAAACCTATTTACCAGATTCTAGTGTGCTCAAGTCAAAAGGGCTTTTGTCTATTTAACCAGAGAAGGCAGGAATCTTGCTAATTAGTACTAATCTGTTTGCAGATACAGTAGTTCAGTAGCAGAGGTCAGTAATCAAAGGTTTGTGTGGGTAATTCTTTTTAAATGTTGCCGCTGAGTGTGTGAACACATGTGACTGATCAGTGAACACAAGTGATGTAGTCTGTAAGAAGTGACTCACTTTCATCTCGTCGCTCCTCTTCCGCTAACGTCCCCCTCTCTCGCCCTCAGTGTCTCTGGCGTCCAGTTCTGTCGGCCCGGGGGGGCAGGTTTTTCATGTGGAAACAAGCGAGATCCTCCTGAGGGGGGATCCGCTCACAGGTTTTGGGATCCAGCTGCAGGGCGGTGTCTTTGCCACAGAGACTCTGTCCGCTCCCCCAGTCATCCGCTTTATTGAGCCCGACAGCCCGGCTGAGAGGTAACTCGCTGAGACACCTAATGAGTAAACAAATATCACATAGGGAGTCACCTTGAACTGGAGGCCGTTGATGCGACTCGCTCAGCCTGGCAACCAAGCGCCACATGTGAAAGGAGGCTAATTTTAGCCTGGTGTCACAAAGATAACTGTTGTGAAGGCGGCAGCGTTGAGCCTGGTTCAGACGGGGTTTGACTGGATCAGCGGCCTGCGTCTCAGAGCGCTGCTGAATGGACGAGGCTTCGGAGCGAAAGGTCAACTCAGGAGGTCAGGGGAACAAAAACCATAACGCTAGGTCATTTCCTTGTTATCATTGTCTTGTGTGTTTTTCTGACTGTGCCAGTGCCTGTCTCTGAGCATAGAAGTGGATGTGGTGACATCTGGTGGTGTTGCGTGGTCCTGAAGGAACTAATTGCTTGAATCAAACAGGGCAGCGGCCTTCGAGGCCCACGTCTGATGATGCTCAGTGAAGCCTCCATCTTCTGCCCTCCAGCAATAAGCTCCACTGACGAAGAACATCGCTCTTTTCTCTCAGATCAACCAAAACTAACACAATGGGAGTATTTTTACGCTGTATCTGATGTCTGGGACTGATGCTCACCTTTGATCATTGATGCCACGTTGTACCTTTAGTCACGAAGTGTACGTTTCTACCACGGCAGCAGGTGAATATGTAGAGAGAAAGAGAGCTTTTACTGAGCTGCTTCTAACGGATTCAGAGCCATAAGAAGTCCTCTCTGGTCAAACCAGTTGGAAATGGCTCAGCAGT
This sequence comes from Betta splendens, assembly GCF_900634795.4. Lineage (NCBI taxonomy): Eukaryota > Metazoa > Chordata > Actinopteri > Anabantiformes > Osphronemidae > Betta > Betta splendens. The sequence continues at coordinate 2,122,525 of NC_040887.2, read as the reverse complement.
TTAGTGCTTGTCATTTTGTCATTGGGGCTGAGACCCCCCACTGAGGAAATAAGCCATGACCAGAGGTCAGCAAATCTTCTGAAAGGAGCCGTCGTCTCCAGAGGTTTTCAACCGTTATTCACGAAGCATTGGTGCAGATGGTGTTTTACACTGAATCAATGGACACAGCGAGGTCCTGTGATTAACAAATGGCTGTGATCAGGCAGCTGCATAGTCTCTGGTTGAGCCTGCTGGTATATGATTCACCTCCACACAGATTAAACTTATTTAGTTTCAAATTGATGGTTGTTGAGAGAAATCGTTCTTGCACTGGACATTTGTTGCTACTGCAGGTCTCTGTCCTCTGTGTGAAGGTGCAGGTCTTTGTCCTCTGTGTGAAGGTGCAGGTCTTTGAAGATGCAGGTCTTTGTCCTCTGTGTGAAGGTGCAGGTCTTCTTGTGAAGGTGCAGGTCTCTGTCCTCTGTGTGAAGGTGCAGGTCTTTGTCCTCTGTGTGAAGGTGCAGGTCTCTGTCCTCTGTGTGAAGGTGCAGGTCTCTGTCCTCTGTGTGAAGGTGTGGGCTGCTGCAGGTCGGAGACAGACTCTTGTCCATTAACGGGATCCCGACTGAAGATGGCACGCTGGAGGAAGCCCATCAGCTGCTCAGAGACTCTGCTCTGGCCAATAAGGTCACGCTGGAGATTGAGTTTGACGTTGCAGGTATTGTGTACTCTACTACCAAAGCAAATGTGGATTATTAGACGTTGCACATTTTTGTGTTTTCCTGCTTGCATTGATTTTCTTTTTCTTTTATCTAGAGTCAGTTGTTCCCAGCAGCGGCACCTTCCACGTCAAACTACCCAAGAGACGAGATGTGGAGCTGGGCATCACCATCAGTGGTGGGTTTGTTCATGCTAACCTCCAGCAGGGGGCAGTGTTGCGCAGTAATACTCCAGACCTGCAAGCTGGGAATCCTCCAAATACTACTTTGAATCGATGTTCTGTGATCCATAAACCATGTGGGCTCAAACTTCATTACCTCTGAATAAAACTGGCCTCTGCTCTAACTAGCTCTGCAAAACAGCAGCGGCCCAAGCAAAAAAGGACAGGAAGTGAAGGGTGCTTTATTAGAAAAACGTAACCATTTAATTGTTTTCCAGCAAGTAAGAAACCCGGCAAACCCCTCATCATCTCGGACATCAGAAAAGGAAGCATCGCCCACAGGTATGTGCTGCTGCCCACTCAACTCTGGAAGGTCCACGGTGTGTTTTTTGGTTTGCCTTGGGTTCTGGTGCAGGGTCGCTCACAGGTTTTCCAGCTGGGGTGATCCAGGTTTTCCAGGCTTATATGGGATTATTCATGAACACCACTGTGTAATACAAGCCTAATTGGATTGAGCTGTCAGAAGTGGATCAGTGGGGCATCGACATTTCGCAAGGGGCTCGTGAGGGTGAGGGTGAGGTTACAGTCACCTCCACAGATCCCACTGAGACACCGGCCTCATAGGACTGTGATGGTGAATCAGTGCCGGCAGGTTCTGGTCCCAGTTAACGCCCGCGTCTGTCTGCTCCTGTCCGGTAGAACGGGCACCTTGGAGCCTGGAGACCGGCTGCTGGCCATCGACAGCGTGCGTCTGGAGAACTGCACCATGGAGGACGCCATGCACGTGCTGCAGCAGGCCGAGGACATGGTCCGCCTGCGGATCCAGAAGGACGAGGACAATATTGGTACCGCGCCGGTTTGGATATAACCATTGTACTGTAGCTCCCAAGCACCACCACAGTCAGTCTGATGGAAAGCTTCAGCTTTAGTTAAGTCTGTCGCATTCAACAGGGTTCCCTCTCTTTTGTGCCAATATTTCCTTCAGACATAGTTTTGTGTGTCACATCACCTTGCATATAGTTCTGTGAAATTCATAATGTCTTGTGTTCTGCTCATGAATTGGAAGATGAGCTGGAGATGTCAGGCTCCATAATCTACACGGTTGAGCTGAAGCGATTCAACGGACCTCTGGGCATCACGATATCCGGCACCGAGGAGCCGTTTGACCCCATTGTCATTTCTGGCCTGACCAAGAAAGGCCTGGCAGAGAGGTGAGGGAGGGGCCGGGGGTGAAGGTCAAAGGTCGTATCCCGGCTGAAGCCAGTCAAGTATTTAGTGTCCTTCTTTGGCAACTTTCTCTTAAATTAATGAGACGAAAACAATGTGTCTGAAACAAGAGGCCTCTTTGCCTGCGTCTCTGGCAGTTTGACAGTTTGTGTCCTGAACGCCTCGCTGCAGTCTGTCTGTCCTCTCCCTGCAGGACGGGGGCCATCCACGTCGGGGACAGGGTCCTGGCCATCAATGGGGTCAGTCTGAAGGGAAAGCCGCTGAGCGAGGCCATCCACCTGCTGCAGGTGGCCGGAGAAGCCGTCACGCTCAAGATCAAGAAGAAGGCGGAGCGTACGTTGGTGCAGGTTGAGCCGCTGCCGAGCGTTGTGGCCCTGAGGTTTCCTGTGTTCTGCTGCAGGCTGCGAGGCGCGGCCGCCTCAGGACCGAGAGGCCGTCTTTCTGAGCGACACCGAGGACGAGCTGAGCGACTCGCAGAGGACGGGGAGGCCGTCCGAGGCCTACGGCGCCACGGTGCCCAGCATCGACTCCGCCCTCAGCTCCTGGGACGGCTCCGGGTTCGACGGCGGCTACGGGAGCCAAGGTGAGCGGCGCCGGACGCGCGGCTGCACGCGTGCTGAGCGCCACCTGACGAGCGGCTTGCGTTCGCAGGGACGTTTCTCCACAAATCCTCGGACCTGCTGCTGAACCCGAGCGGCTGGAGGCGCCCCAGGCACAGAACCAGCGCCGCGGGCTCCACGCAGCGCGCGGACCTGTACGACGGGAGGCTCACGGAGGTGGAGTGGGAGGTCCCGGGGTGAGTTCAGGCGCGTCCCCGTCGGCGTCTCGTCTCACGTGGCTGCGGCTTTGAGTGTGTTTGTTGGTTTAGTCATTGTGCGACAGCAGTGGTGGAACGTGACTACACTGATGCTCTTCATTCCATCGTCTGCTCATTTACCAGCGACATCAGAGGACGTTCAAACACACATTTAACGGCTCACTCCTCTGAAGACGTCACTTCCACCACTGCATCGAGTGCAGGCTTCTTCTGTGCGTCCTCTCCGGGTTCACAGAAGAAGTGACTTGTCTGGTTTTGTGCTTTTCCAAACTCTCCTCTTCTCTTCTTTCTCAGGTTCTCTCTCTCTCACCTGCTTTACTAACTGCCCACATAGATCCGTCTCTCTGTCGCCTTGTCCTCAGCAAAAACACAAAGCACCTAAAGCGTCCGAGGATACGTCAGACTTGTGTTTCTTCACACTTGACTTCCTTTTTTTTTTTTTTTTTTTTTTTTCCTGTCACGTGTTTCCAGACTTCTGCCTTTTTGTGGGGTGACGTTACTTTTGTGCTATTGAGCTCTTTAAAGGCTTTCTCTAATCTCTTGGATTCCTCAGTGTTTTGCTGCCACAGTAAACTATGGCCATGAGAGACTGACTGATTCAAAGAGGACTCTCCCACGTGCAGCCCAGAAACTGCGTTTCCCATGCTGCCTTGCACGCAGCATCGGCCTCCGCTCTGCAGGGCTGCTCTCATGTTGTGGTTCCTGCGTTGTCATAGATTCGTCAGTCCGCCTCGTTGCCATGGCGCCCTGCACCAGGACAGCTTCTGGTCCCAGGCGCTGCAGGATCTGGAGACCTGTGGCCAGTCTGAGATTCTCAGGGAGCTGGAGGTAGGCCTGCAACCCCCCCCCCCCCCCCCCCCCCCCCCCCCTCCATCTGCTGCAATCGTAGACCGGTGTCGGCCCAAATGTCCACAGCAGACGAAGCATTAAGCTGTAATCTGTTATTAAATCTGACAAGGCTCCTGCTGCTGTACTGACCGAGCAAGGCTCTAATCAGGTTCTGCATGAGAGGTTGTACATGTGGGTTGACGACGGGTCAAATCAAGTCTTCTCTGCGCCTGAGGAGGATCTGATCTGATCCAACGCTTTCATGTTGTGCTCTTTCAGGCTTCCATGACAGGCAGCACTCTCAGTCTGTACCTGGAGGAGACCAAGACCAGTGAAGACCCAGTGTTTCAGTCTGAAATCAGTCCCATTAAAAGTGAGAAGAACCAAAGGAACCTGAACCTGTCGACTGGGACCAGAACCGTAGCGTCCAGGGACAAAGGGGACCCCTGTGATGCTCTGTCCCCTTCAGCTCTGGAGCTGCACAAGGTAGTTCAGCCCTAGAGCTTCAGTGTGCACTGGACCTGGACCGGGTCCAATACGGAGACGACCGGGACCAGTGCACACGCCCGCTGCTCCGTCGTGACCGTGACTGCAGTGAAGCCTGCAGGGATTTCACAGTGTGGACATGGAAAACGCCGTTCGGTTCCGCTCCGTCCTCACTCCCTCATTCGAGCTGTTTTGGTGTTTCTGCTTAAGATGCTATAGTGTATCTACGGCTCCAATGAATGACCGACATGAGGCCGCTGGCTGTCGGTGGACGAGCAGCACCGTCACCAGCGCCAACCCATTGTTACAGACGGCAGCAGTAAAATGAGGCAGACGTGAACGAGTCGTTCCAGTCTTTAATGTCTACGCGCTTCGATCGACCTCCACTCAGTGGAAGCGAGCGTGGGTTGTGACTTGTTGCAGCAGCCTGTGACTCCTCGGCTCCTGTGTTCACAGGTGACCGTGAGGAGGAACCTCGAGAGCCGTGACTTTGGCTTCAGCGTCTCTGACGGGCTCCTGGAGAAGGGCGTTTACATCAACGTGATCCGGCCCGACGGCCCGGCGGACCGGGCCGGGCTCAAACCCTTCGACCGCATTCTTCAGGTACGAGGTTAGGTTTTATTAGAAAGTGACAGAGCAAAGTAATCAAAGTACATGATTGAGCCTTAAAGTGAGCTCTAAGCTCCTCACATGCTGGTGATCCGTTCCCCCTTCAGTTCATCACAACTGAACCAATGAGCAGCTGCATGTGAACCTTTTTAATGGAGTGTGTTTTCCAGGTGAACCACGTGAGGACCAGAGACTTTGACTGCTGTCTGGCGGTGCCTCTGATCCTGGAGGCCGGCGGCGACCTGGACCTGGTCATTAGCAGGAATCCTCTGGCAGCAGCAGACTGCGAGGACCGCGAGGACTCCCTGCTGTGCTTCTCTGCCCACAGGACCAACACCATCGCTCTGTGACCAGACTGGCTGATGAATCGCACCTCTCAGACCTTCACACACACACACACACACACACACACACACACAGACTCAGCGTCTCTCACTCAGTTTCAAGTGCACGTGTCCACTCCTGCCGGTTTTAGTCACTGTGTTGCAGCACATGATGCAGTTAAGAGGAGGCTCTGGCTCCGGGGGACATCCTCCCTCTCCCTCCCCCACGCTCCTCCAGAGGCAGAGCCACATGCCATGTTATGTAACGTTGGAGTCGTGGCTTCTGCCTCAGCCAGGATTTTAACACTGAGCCCCTCAGCTCCAGAGGCTCAAATGCTGCAAACATTCGGAATCTTCTACTTCAGCGGCCTTCGCGTTGTCATTGAAGAACATGAACCTGGTTGTGGGGGAGTTTTGTTGCAGCGCTTCACACACAGGGTGTTGGAGCGCTGGCGGTTCTGGCATTTGAGTGCTTTAAGCCCATGTTGGCGCGTTGCCCTCGTTTCCAGTCCCGTCCACGCGAGCGGACGCATGGACCGAACGCTTCCTGCTGCTGCCAAGCGCCGGCCACGGAGGCCTGAGAACACACGCTAACCTTTGTTTGACTGCACTACGACCACTTCTAGGGAGCGACCACAGACACATTGTTGCGTTTACACGTTTTTTTTTTTGTTTTTTTTTTGTGCACCGTCCGTTTACATAAACCACAGTTCTATGATCCGTTTATTATTCGTCCCTTTCACTTTTTCACTTCCACAGTAGATTTGAGTTTGCACCAAATAAGTTTGTCATCCTCACGTGATTGCCCTCGTTTCCCTTTTACAAAAGATGAAATAACTTTGTCACGATGAATAGTTTTGTTCACATCCATTTAAAGTGAGTCAGTTCAAGTCTCTCTGTCGGCATGTGAAGCGTGAGGTTTGTCCTCAGCGTGTGGTTCCTGTAGTAAATGAGTGGATTAATCACGCTTTGATTTGAGCAGGCAGCTCCCTTCGTGTCATGAAATGTTTGATAAAGCAGTTGATCAAACATCAGATCAGACACCGGCTCATCCAGAGGTCCGTTTGTTTCCTGTTGTGGCTGATCAGGAGAAGCCTGAGCGGCTCATTCTTCCAGAACTGATTACGTTATTAACTCCTGTCAAATACGGAGACGGATTTTAAAAGGTTTTCTCTTAATGGGGTGTATTTTAACTTTATTCTAATCTTGTTTTTATTCGCAGCCCAAACAGTTTATTATCTGGTATCTTCATACTGTGGTGCTGAATGTGACATATCTCTCTTTTTATCTTTCCTTGAAAATGTTGGGAGTCACTGAAACTTACTGCATATTTTATTTTTGTTTTTTAATTTAACCTAAGAAATGTATTTCTTTTTAAGAATAAAGTTATGAACTCGTTGTTGGTAGTTTTCAGGGGCGTGATTGTGTTTAGGTCTCTCCACAGATGACTCTCACTGTTTAACTGCCAGGTCACCACACGTCCATACAGCAGCATCTTACTGGAGAATGAGGCCTGTTAAAGACCATCACACATTCTTTCCTTTTTGCTCTTATTATAGTTTATCACACTAACACCAGAGACTCTAAGCAGAGATTTTGAAAACTGGCCACAGCGGCAGACTGTCGTCTTACGTCACCTTTGTCTGGGCTGAAAACTGGGATTTACAGTAGGTTCTGTACCTGACTGTCACCAGCAGGTGGCGATAGTCTCGTATGTCCTTTATATAAAGATTTGACCATTTGTTGATCGTTTTAACTGTCATCACTGCTGTTTTTCTGGGGAGGAGTTCAGCTGCCTGTGTCTTTGGGTGACTGATCATGTGACTGACTGTGGAGGTCACAGTCTGCACCATTGGTTGAAGCCCAGTCGGCCTCTTTTTTTTTTTTTTTTTTTTTTTTGTTCTGTCCAGCAGTTTAGCAAGCAGCATGTATTACGCTGAATGCCACATTGTGATGGACAGCTTTGCTTTAACAAGAAGAGTATATATAGAATATATATACTCTTCCTGATTTATGGTTTAATGGTTTATTTAGCTAATCCAAAATGTGTGTGATGTTGCTGTGTTGGTGGACAGGTTAGGTTTCTGCTTTAGGGTGTATGCGGGGGGGGTTAAGGGGTGCAACCAGCTGCTGAAACCAAGCAAATCTGTTAAGTAAACAATCGGAGCAAAAAAAAAAAAAAAATAAATAAATAAATAAATAAATAAATAAATAAGAAGCATGGATGTACCTTAGGCTAACACATTCATAACTAAACAATTTTTGTACTGTGGTTTACCTTGGAGATTAATACTAATACCAATAATAGTGCTAAGGTATGTGCACATACTAATTCAAACATATACATACAATATACATACATATGTGCATTATTATACATATCCCATACTACTTAATAAAAGTCATGACATACAACACCACAAATTCCATATTCACACATTATTCATATTGGTAGTGATAAGTATCAATAATACTTACAGTTGGATTTGGAAAGTGTCCCACTACAAGGTTAGTAAGGCTGTAGCTTATCATTATTCACGCAAAGGGTGAGGCAGACGTTGGTGCATGAACAATGCCACTTGTGGAAGCCAGGGTGATGTGAGGGGCTCGGCCACTACGCCCATCCAGCAAGCAGAGGAAGGAATCCCAGCAGCCAGGGAGCACACACACCTTCAGTTCCAGGAGGGCAGGTGTTGCGACCCAAGCCGCCCACACAGAGCCCCCCAGGCAGAGCTGCAGCAGCCACAGAGACAGCACCCGAAGCCAGAGTGGGCCACCGGGGGTCAACGCTGTCCGCCCCATGAGAACCAGGGGCAAACACTCCCCCCGGCGGGAGGGTCGGCCTGAAAGAGTAGAGCCCGAGGACCCACGGTCCATAGGGAGCCCGCCAGAAGATGCCCCCGCGCCCAGAGTGGGGCCCGCCCCCAGTCCACCACCCCCACACGGGCGGAGCGGGGCCTACCCCATCGGCCCGACCTCATCCCCTGGCGCTACAGCGGCCTGCAGCACAAGGCCAGCAATTGGTGGGGTCAGCAGAAAAGAGACCACCCAGGCAGACGATCATCGTACCCCGGGCGAAAAACCGGACCCCCCACACTTCAACCGCACCACACGCATACCAACTCACACAAACACAGACGCATACACCCACCCACATGCAACACACATCATCACATCAACACACACACACACCATAGACTCTCTCACAACAAACTAGTCAATCATACGTGAACCAATGCGCTCTCAGATACATTCTCCCACCCACACCATTCGCTTGATCACATTCGTGGGGAGGGTAGGTCTCCGGCCTGCCGTCCATGTGGCCCCAGGCAGGGACCGCAGCTCCTCCCGAGCCCCGACCAACCCCCCCAACCCGGGGGAGGCAGAGGGCAGCAGAAAAAGGTCCCCCAGAACCCTGCAACCCAGCTTGGACGTGAATGTGTGGAACTAAAGTGCACTGAAGGTGGGTGACACCTCCAGGAGCACAACCGCTGGCTGACGGTGTGTCCCCCGGACAGTGCCCCCCCTCGCCCTAAATGTCTTTTTGCAGTTAAAACTGGGTGGTGATCTCTCCATCAGGGCTAGTGGCCGAGGCCACAACTGGCCTCAGCCCCAGGCCCCAGTGCCCTAAATGTATGTGTATGTAGCTAAGTATGAGGAACTTTGGGAGATACCCAATTCTCCGGGGGGTCCAGCAGACAGAGCCATCAATGGGAAGTCTACTGGCCCCCCCGGAAGGAGCCCCCAGATTCCTGGACAAGTGTGTATGACTAATGCAATTAAAACTGCAGAGCATCCCACTTGGAAGGGACGGAACCACTTCCCAGTAGCCCTGGTCCCTCCATCAGCAGGACGCACCTTGCAGACCTAAGTGGATGAATGCGGAGAAATGTAGTTGGGAAGCAGAGCGCCAGGGTCCGCAGAGCCAGGTTCCCGACTGGCTCTGCTACCTATCCCACCACCCCCCACAACCCCCAGCCAGGAAGGGACAGCCGAGACCCAGGGACCGCAGTACTACTGCCCAGGCGCCACACGCAGCACAGCCAGAGCCATCCTCACCCCAGTCGGCCTCTTTGTGTCAACTCTTATTTCAGATCATACCTTTTGATTGAGCTGATAATAAACTGACAGTCACATGTTCCTCTGACAATAAGTAAACAGCGTGATGATGTACAGGAGGCCTTAAATATACAAAACAAGACGAATGCTTACACTCAGAATAAAGATGTTTATTTGTATCTATATAGAAATGATGCATCAGAAAATCCTTTGGTAGAGGTGGATTAACAGTTAGTACGCTTCGGTGCTGGCTGCTGAGCTGCACAGGTTTTACACTGATTGATACTTTGTGCAACTCGCTTTGTTATTGCAAATTAAGGTTACATTATTTGTTGCTTGAACCTAATATTGCACGCTACAAAACAGTAGTCCAGGCTCATGATGTAATCAGTGATTAGAAGAGAAGGTCCAGGAAAATAATGATTTAGTGGTGTGTTCGCATGATAACACAGTATAAAATTGTTACAAAAAGGCAAATGTGATTTACAAACACTTCAAATTCTACTGTACATACAAAGATGTGTATTAAAAACTAGAATCCAGTGGTTGTTCTGCTACAGACAGACATGAGCACATAGGATGTAAAAAAGTGCTGCTTTCACTTTGTGATGTTAGTGATGTAGATCCGTTAATTATTGAGTCAGAATATTTGACTTGTCTTATCAGGAAGACAGTTATTTACCAAAGTTTACAAAATCATACGTTAGAGACGAACACCTTCCTTTTCAATCATGTTACAAATGCAAACTTTCCAACAGTAAAAACAACAACTACAATAACGGTGAAACGACATGAACAGTAAAGTGCAAAGAGCGGTTTCAATAAATGCACTGGGACTGACTATAAGTCACACAGGCAGTGTACAAATACTCTAAAGATGCCACTTCCCTTTTCTCCTCTCTCCTTTTCTTTCATTGTGTCTGTTATTGTTGAAGGTGGATGTTTTGATCAATGCATTTCTCACAGTATTTGGCCGAGGCCTTGTTCAGCTTGGAACTTAAAGGATGTTAAGCAACGTTAGCTCTTTGAGACTACGACCACTGGCTTCCTTCCACCACTAGCAGAGGTACATTCAATTCACTGCAGGATAAAACAACAACAAATAACAGGAGGCTCCACGTTAGCTCGGACCGCCAGGATTACGCAGAGGTGTTCAGATGTTTTCTACCTTCCTGAATTACTCATTTCTCATTACTCAGTTTGTTGAATTTCTGAGAAGTTCATTTTTTACTCTCGTCCACAATCAATGGATTCCCATCTCTCCGTAATCAACAGAAAGGTAGCGATCACCGATGACCTATCTCAAAGTATGGCCTAAAGTCAAATCAGTGCTAACTACAGCATCAAGAATTGTAACATCAACAATATTGATATAGTAAAAAATAAAAAAGAAGAAAAAAATTACAACAATAAAATATATCTCTCTTTATAGAAATCAACCCAACGTATCACTAACGTGAACAAATTGGAGATGTAAACCTACAATTATCAATGTTAGCAAATACGCTAATACCACAGAATCAGTCTTAGTCCTCTCACAGAGAGCGCTCACATCACTGTTTCTACAATGGTGTGGGTGGGCTTCAGGAGCCCATTGTTCCCGTTGGGGTCCAGGGGCTGCGTGGCCTCGCTGTTTTTCAGGGTGTACTCCTTGGGACGGGAGCTGACGTCGGACTTCGCCGGGGCGGCCACCGCCTTGATCCTCTGAGGGGAAACCATGCAAACGTGGTCGGACTGATGCTGTGCATGCGTTGCAGCTGTTTGCGTGCTCGTTGTGTGAGCTCACCTCAATCAGGGGTCCGTCAGACTGCAGGATCTTGATGACCATCACCATGGGTATGCAGATCATGGAGGCCAGAGCCAGACACCAGCCCACGCCGATGGCCCAGTCCGGGTACTCGTACACCTTGTTGTAAGTCAAAGGCTTGTACTTCACCAAAGAGAAGATGAAGCAGCCCTGGGAAACACACGCATTGTGCCCTTAGTTCAAGTAGTACGTTTTCCTGTGACCTTAAACGTATCACAACCGCCATAAAGTGAGCAGCACTGTGGCCTCTTACCATGCAGAGCACAGGGGTGATAAAGGTCCAGCTCCACTTCATCCAGGGGTTTGGTCTGTAGCCAATCATGTCCTCAATGCCATCATAGAACTTATCGACTCCTGTTTGACACCAAGAGGAATAACGTGAGGCCTTCATGTTTATGAGCTGCGTATCTGTGCTGTCGGCCATAAACTGGTTAACTGGGTCATTTCACCTGGTCTGAGTCAGTATCATAGATTCACATTTAATGTGCTACTTTGTGCATATTAATAATTATTCATTGTTCAGGATCTCTGTGTGGTTTGACCTGCTGCTCTAGAACGACGTGTGCTCGTCTCCCGTCTCTGCTGAGTTTAAAGGCGTCAGCACTGTTTCTACGAATGATTTCAACCCTTTTCAACCCACTGGCTTGTTTTACTGCGAAAGTAAAAGATGAGCAACTCGTTTTAGTGGTGAAATGTAACTTTCACTTGACCACTGTTTTCGGACGCAACGTCTCCATGTTCCTCTAACAAAACCACTAGTGTGGAGCAGAGCGACTGTTCTGAGTGACTCATCCATGGCGGCATCACAGCCAATCACCAGCCGACGGCTCCCACACAGTGGCCTTTGTACTTGCACATGTATAACACATGCATGATTTACTGCAAAATGCCTCCACACAAACAGTAATTTGTAGACTAAGCTACAATCGTTTATTATTGGAAGATGCAACGTTAGCAGCGTTTTCTCCTCAGGCTCAATGCTCTGTCTGTTCTAGAAGGAAACCCTGGGTCCCTTCCTCAACTCAACCTCACCCCGACCCCCATGTGGTCAAATGTATTTACTTGTGATGTGGAGGGAGCCATAAGACAACACAGAGATCATTTGTGCCTTTCCTCCCTACACAAACCACTCACTTGGAGTTACTCTCACTCACCATAAACCCAGGCGACAGCGATGCATTCAAAGAATGCCACCCACAAAAGGCACACACCACTGGCTGCATAGTAGTCAAAGAGCTGAAAAACATACATGCCACCCTGGAAACAGAAAAGACAAAGTGCAGCATTAATTATCCTGCTGATGTGTGTGAGAAGAAAGAAGACAGTAAAAGTGGGCTCCAGGAAGCAGAGCCCTGAATGCTGGCACTCCACCAACGGAGACAGAGTTCAACAGGTGCTGAGGCGTTCGCTGGTAGATGGAAAACCGCATTCCAAATTGTTCCATTCAGACACAGGATGTGATGTGTGGACGTGGTCGGAGGCCATATTTGGTGGTCACAAAGCGGCAGCCGAGGGGCGGGTGGAAAAGCTATCGCTGCTGTGATCAGAACGGACCGGGTCCCTGTTGTAAACACGCCGAGCAGCAGAGGCTGCGTGGACTCACTTTGGTCACCATGCAGAGGCCCAGCAGGTAGCTGATGAAGCAGATCACCGCGATGAAGATCTCCCTGCGATAGCCTTTCCTGAGCAGGGACGGGTACAGGTCCACTATGGAGGTGATCTGCCCTTCCACTTCCACGAACTGTGGGGACAAAAGCAGCGATTATAAAAAGAAACAAAAACGCTGCCTTCCTTTGTGTCTGCAGCTCTTGTTGTTTCTCTTTAAGCCAGTGATTAGAGAATGAGAGCTGCCTTTGTTGGGCAGTAATGAGAATTTAAACAAGGCTCCTCTCTGCAACATTGGTTTGCTGATACGAGGACAAACCAGAATAATGAATGACTGTTTCTGTGCCCCCGTCTGTGTCTCGCTCCTCTGTCCCTTCACTGAGCCACATAATGTCAAGACTAACTTATGAAATTGTCCCCAAAAGCGCTGGGGTCAGAGGTCACAGAAGCCCATTGCATAACAGCGGCATGTATTTGTTAGCGGTGCTAATAACATAAAGCGTTCAGCATGAAACGGACGCTCATGAAATGCACACACAGTCCCTGGCACCGGCTCCGAGTCGCCACACTTGCGCAACTATTTACATGTGCTCAGATTCAAAGCATCTGTCTGATGTGGTGGTCAGCTGAGATGCGGCGGGACTGAGTTAGCACACGGCTAGAATTACACCTGAAGGCAGGAAATGTGACCTGGAGGATCCCTGGGGCGACTACTTGTGTTGTGTCAACTTAGATTATCTTGTTCTAATCAAAGCTCAGCCTCCCAACACGCAAGATAAGAAGGTCTGGGTTTTAGCACCTAAATGTGTGGCCAGTGTCTGTAGAGTAAAAGAACCTAAACTGGGTCATTAAAGGGTTCGGTCTTTACACAGGGGAGTCAGTGTGGTAGTAAGATGCCTTTGTGGACCGGCTCCCTCAGTGTCAGTTATCCGATAGCTTGGCGGTTGAGATGCGGATGAGACAAACACTAAATGTGTTTTACACATTACAGGCCTCGGACTCAGACTGAGGCTCGTTACAACAAACAGCTTTTCTGTGAGCGGGTCCACTGATGAAAACGCAGACCTGGCTGTCGAGGCCCAGGAGCAGCAGCATGATGAAGAAGAGGATGGCCCACAGAGTCGGCAGCGGCATCATGGACACGGCTTTGGGGTAGGCGATGAACGCCAGGCCGGGGCCTGCAGGAGAAGCAGAGACGGGGTCGGGGTTCAGACGGACAGAGTAAAGGCCGCGGAGGCTGATCTGGAGGCCGAGCGGAGCCTGGCTGGCGGTGACCTCCAGGAGCTGTGCTCAGGAGGGGACACGTCTATTGGAAGTGTTGGTGGATCAGATAACAGTTTAACTTTAACACACAGCATGGGCCACATGCTGAATAGCACCCGTGATGCTAAATGACTCACTCAGTACATCTACTGTTGTATCATGGTCACAAATGCAGCCTTGAGACACTAAATCAGGTGATCCAGCATCTCCATCAAAGCGCTGAGTCATTGGGGAGGATTTGTTCAAGCAAACACTGACTGGACAGCGTTCCATCACAGCAGCGCAGTCTCACATGGTTCAAGGTGCAGCTTTAAAGAAAAACGAGGTTGATCTGAGACAGAGTCTGCTTCAAAGGAGGGAACCAGCAGAAGCAGTGAGGAGCATGCTGGGCTGGTTCACACACACACACACATACAGGGCGCACAAACAGGACCCCTGGTGTCAGCTGTAGCGAATCATCCATCAGGTCATTGTGTCCATGACGAGCAGCTTTTAATCAAGGAGTGTGCAGTTGCCGATTTAGCACTATTTCAGCATCATCGTTCCACTGTTACATTTTCTCCTTAAATCTATTGACGTCTGGCTCGTTCCCCGTTCTGACTTCTCTGTTTTTGTTAAGTTCTGCTTGGATTCTGTTTGCCAGCAGTGCCCACCATCACTGCTGCTTCACCTCGGACCCTCGTACCTGACTCTGCCACATCGGCAATGTCCACTCCTTGCTCTTGTGCCATGAAGCCCAGGACGGAAAATATTGCGAAGCCAGACACAAAACTGGTACCACTGTTGAGGCCTCCCAGCAGCAAACAGTCCCTATGTCACACATACGTCATGGAGGTTGTTAATGAACACAGGCGGAACCGAGGTTCCCATTTTGAGGCAACCGTCTGGTTCCCCCGGACCCCCTGGAGAACCGGCTCACCTGTAGCAGTTGTACTTGTACTTGTTGTAGCTCCCCAGTGAAGTCATGGCTCCCAGACAGATGGCGTAGGAGAAGAAGATCTGGGTCCCTGCATCGATCCAAACCTGAGGAGAGGAACGGGACAGTTTCACATCAGTAACGTTCTGTACAGCAGGTCCAATAAACCAAATCAGAGAACGTGACTTAAAGCTGCTGACTAACTGAGCTTCGTAAAAATGTGTTTGAACTCCTGGACACAAAAACAAACACACCAAACTGTCTGAAGGCATCAGGGAGTGTTAAGAAAAGGGCACAAGTGAAGCTCCTTAGATCAGACAAGTCCTGCTGAGCCTCAGGCTCCAAAAGGAAAGGGTGTTAACAGGAACGGATGCAAAGAACCTCACGCTCCAACATCAGGAACAAGCTTTGACCTCTGACACGGACGATGGAGCAAACGCAGCAGATGCAGGAGGTCAGAACGAGGAACGTGTTCTCCAACGGAACATGTTAAGAGGAAAAACCAGGGAGGACATGGAAGCAGGCCTCACATGAAAACACAGGTTTGTTTCATCCCTACATGAAGCTAACTGTTATTGAACCTGTAAACTGCTGTCTCCAGAGACGCTAACAGTGCTAACGGCGGTTAGCGGCGCTGGGGGAGCGCTTGCTGCTTCACCTCTGGATCCTGGAGGCGGCTCAGGTCGGGGTAAAGGTAGAACTTGATCCCTTCGGCGGCGCCAGGCAGAGTCACTCCACGCACGAGCAGCACGATCAGCATCACGAAGGGGAAGGTCGCTGTTATGTACACCACCTGAGGGCGAGGAAGAAGAGTCTGTGGACCCGTACACACGACCGTCACCACGCAGTCGCACTGTCGAAGCTGCATGAGGGCCGTGCTTTACAGACTCATGCTCGCAAACAGCTGTTATTAGGGCTAATCATTTTCTCCCTGGCTTGCTGCTGCTGGCTCCGGTCCAGGTTCTGTCCGGCTCTCACAAATGCGGAGGCCGAGGAGCGGCAGTCAAGTGTTTACAGCCGACAGAGAGTCTGGCCAAGAAGCAGCCTCCAGGACGGCACAGAGGCCGCGTCCCTAAATCAGCACAACTCACCTTGTTTCCAGGCACGTATGTTTTCTCTGGGCAACGGTGTTTTGTTACCGAGCCGCTGGGTCCACATAGCGCCAGGAAACATAAGAATCACAGGTTGCACTCACTTTGCCAGTGGACTTGACTCCCTTCCAGATGCAGAAGAAACAGATAATCCACACAGCGAGGAGGCACAGGGCCAGGTCCCACTTCAGAGGCCCGATGTCTTCAATCCCAGTGGAGATGCTGAGGACGTTACGCCTGCAGACACGCACACGCACATGCAAACACACACACACACACACACACACACGCACACACACACACATGCGCACACGCATACACACATATGGAGGCATGCATGCACGCACATATACACACACACACACACACACACACACACATACACACACACATACACACACACACACACACACACACTGTGAGTGTGAGGAACCAGGTGAATCCTACACACTTTGTAACCATTAAAGAACTCAGCATGAGCTCTGATCTTTGATTCTTCTTGAAACACGAACAACAGCTCATTTCCGCTCACAATCTACATCCTACTGAACTGTGCAGCGCCAATAAAGCTGATAATGACGTAAAAGCACTAAAAGTAAACTGCTGTGTTGAAACATGTTTACTGACTTCAGGTAACTATATCAATGTGTGTCACTGAAGCCGCCTCCAGCGATAACTCACTCCCAAAACTCGGTGACAGGCGAGGTAAAGTTGGTGATGTTGGCCGCCAGCCACAGCGTCTTGTTCTTGCGGACCGTGTCCTCCACGCAGTGCTCCGTGTTCCACGGCTGCTTGCATTTGGCCCAAGGCAGCTCCGGCTGGAAGCACTGGAACAGGTAGTAGAGCCCCCAGGCCAGGATCACGATGTAGTAGACGTTCAGCAGAGACACGATGACGATGGAGGCGTAGCCGATGCCTGAGGCAGGAAGACAGGAGGACAGGACGACAGACAGACAGGAAGACAGACAGGACGACAGGAAGACAGGACGACAGACAGAGAGGTCGACAGGAAGACAGGACAACAGGAGGACAGGACGACAGACAGACAGGACGACAGACAGACAGGAAGACAGACAGGACGACAGGAAGACAGGACGACAGACAGAGAGGTCGACAGGAAGACAGGACGACAGACAGACAGGACGACAGGAGGACAGGACGACAGACAGACAGGACGACAGGAAGACAGGACGACAGACAGAGAGGTCGACAGGAAGACAGGACAACAGGAGGACAGGACGACAGACAGACAGGACGACAGGAAGACAGGACGACAGACAGAGAGGTCGACAGGAAGACAGGACGACAGGAAGACAGGACGACAGGAAGACAGGACGACAGGAGGACAGGACGACAGACAGACAGGACGACAGGAAGACAGGACGACAGACAGAGAGGTCGACAGGAAGACAGGACGACAGGAGGACAGGACGACAGACAGACAGGACGACAGGAAGACAGGACGACAGACAGAGAGGTCGACAGGAAGACAGGACGACAGACAGACAGGACGACAGGACAACAGGAGGACAGGACGACAGACAGACAGGACGACAGGAAGACAGGACGACAGACAGACAGGAGGACAGGACGCCGGGACGACAGACAGACAGACAGACAGACAGACAGACAGACAGACAGACAGACAGACAGACAGACAGACAGACAGACAGACAGGACAACAGGATGACAGGAAGACAGGAAGACAGGACGACAGGAAGACAGGACGACAGGACGACAGACAGACAGACAGACAGACAGACAGACAGACAGACAGACAGACAGACAGACAGACAGGAAAACAGGACGACAGACAGACAGACAGGACGACAGGAAGACAGGACGACAGGACGACAGGACGACAGACAGGATGACAGGACGACAGGAAGACAGACAGACAGGACAACAGGAGGACAGGACGACAGACAGGAGGAGAGGACGACAGACAGGAGGACAGACAGACAGACGGTCAGTGTGGGAACGGGGCCTCTTCAACGTCCCACCTTCACTCTGCTGCCCACTGTTAGAACCATCTTAGTTTTTCTCTTCTATTTTTAGACGACTTTGTCACGAACCTGCTCACAGAAATTCACGGTGCTCTTCTACTGGAATATTTTTAACTCATCATCATCATCACGTCCCCCACCTCCTCATTCCCACATACCCACAGCAAACTGATAGACACCCCAGAGCTGTGACAGGTGTGTGTGTGTGTGTGTGTGTGTGTGTGTGTGTGTGTGTGTGTGTGTGTGTGTGTGTGTGTGTGTGTGTGTGTGTGTGTGTGTGTGTGTGTGTGTGTGTGTGTGTGTGTGCGTGGGTTAGGGTGCGGTAGAGACACGTGAATATTTTGCGCTTTGCGCCGGCCCGCTTTCGTGGGCTCTGCCAGGCGCTTGTGCAGATGGAGGGACAGCGTCCTTGAACAGCAGAGCCCATCAGCAGGTGCGACAGATCCGCTCACTTGACGTCCCTCGCGTGAAAGTGAGTCAGGGTGTTGCAGCAACTGCTGATGACACAGTGCCTCAGTTGTTGGCTGCAGCTGTTATGGGAGACGTCAAGAGGAAACCATGGCAACGCTACGATGGAGGACGCTCAGCGTGGGCCAACGCTGCAGCTCATGCCTCAATCATGATGTTTAATTCAGACCGACCCACTGCCGGGCAGCTTGCTGTGTTTTTACCTTTATTATTTACTGATACGTTTCTATGGCAACCAAGACATCATCAGTCTGCATATGTTTGCTTTTGTGAATGTGTATATATGTGAAAATGGAACGTTGATCCCAACAAACTGGGAGATGGAGACCAGTGGCACTGACCAGTAAAGATGGGGCAGAGCTTGCCCCAGCAGGTGATGCCTCCCTCAGACGTGTACTGGCCCAGCGCCACCTCCAGGAAAAACACGGGCAGTCCTCCCCCGAACAGGAAGATGAAGTAGGGGATGAGAAACGCACCTGACACACGGACAGGAAGCAGGTCTGAGTCATGTGTACCCACAATCACTGCTGTTGACCGTTGGCACCTCCCGCTCACCTCCGCCGTTTTTATAGCACAGATAAGGAAATCGCCAGACGTTTCCTAATCCAACGAAGCCTCCTGCCACAGACAGGACAAAGTCGAGCTTGCTGGCCCACTTCTCCCTCTGCGGGGCTTTGCCCTCGGCCTCGTCCTCGGGCCGCGTGCCCGGGCTCTTCCCCGGTGAAGGCTTCAGGGTGTCCTTGTGAAAGTCCTTCAAACACTGGAGCTTCTCTTTTTGTGCCATGCTGTGAAGAGACAGAGATGCAGGTGAGAGGGATGAGGCCCAGGTAAAGACGCGCATTAGGGAGATAATGCTGTCTCCTGATTGCATTACAGCGTGCTGTGTGATTACATGATACCCAGTACTAATCTGAAGAAGCGACGCGTGGAGGTCACTGAGACGCGAGAAATATGAGATGGAACTGAGACACCGACAAAGCAAAGAGGGGAAATATTCCTGTTCTTTAACTTTTGTTGTTAAATATGACAGATATTTTGATTTGTTATTATTACATGTTCTACGCATGCTGCGCGTTGTATAAGTAAAGGGCAGCAGAGCTGCTGCTGTGTCGTAGGAGGATCTTGCTGCTCAGAGGGGGGCACATTGTCACCGAAGGGAAGGGAATGTTCCCCACACAATACTAGACTTCATGACGTGGGCTGAACCGGAAGGAAGGTTTTGTTTTGGTTCTCTCTAATGCGTCCGAGTCAACAGCAGGTCCCTGTACGTTTCCAAAGCCCCGCTGCTTACTGAAAGATGCTTAGGCTCAGCGCTCACGCTGTAAAGCACGGTTCCACGAAAGGCAGGAAGCGCTCTTACTCACTAACGCGAGCCAAAATGGGATAAGAAACTCCAACGGGACAGAAATAACAGTGTGGGGCCTGCGAATCTGAGCTGCTGCGATGAGGAACAAAGACGAAGCTCAGCCAGAAGCTGAAGCTGTTCACTAACACTCCGAAGGTTTCCTCTTTGAATAGGAGAAGTTGTCAGAGCAGCTTCAGATACTTCCTCTTAACTGCTGCTGCTTCTCAAAACACAAGCGCTCTGTGGGTTCACATGGTTGAGCCCACAGCAATAATTAAGACCTCTGAAGGCTCATTACTTAGTCACATAACAGCAATCATCCCAGTCCTAATAGCAGTGCTCACCTCAGCAGGTCCAGCACTGAAAGCTCGCTCCTTCCTGCTGGGATCTAAGTCTCGGGACCGGATCGAGCCCAGAACAACAGCCGGACAGCTTCTTCCTGTCCACGGATCGTCGTGACGCGTCCCACGCTCCGACATCCTCACATAAGTGGCTGTGCTTCTGGCTGCTCTGTTCATCCTGTCTCTGGGCTCTGTTCACCCTCTGCCTACACCTGCCCGCACGTTGGGAGACTTTCAGCAAAGTGTCCTTGAGAATAAACATGCTTCAGCGCGAATCACACGCTTTACAAACCAACGCTGCCGCTCTCGTCCTAAATCATTTTCTGCTTCCTCTCAGCTCAGACTCCAGACGACAGCAGCCCCTCATTCTTTACTTAACCTTCACAAGCACACGCATTCTTACAATACCGACCAAGCACAAGACCGGTGCTACTTTAAATATTTTAAGCCCATTCATGCAGAAGAAATTCAACTAAGCGTGATGCAAATCCTGGAAAGTCACGTTTCCTTTCTAACAAAGCAATTCAGAAAACTTACATTTCCTTCATGGCTGCGACTATGTATAGAGTTCGTCCCTCTCAGCTGTCACCATTCCTCTGTACTGAATGCCTGAATGCCGACACAGATCACAAGAAGTGGAGCTGACAGCAGCGCCCGCCCCTTGGCTAAAGACAATTAAATCCAAAGTGGAGATTGGACGCAGCCCGGCTGTGACCGACTACTCAGGTACCAGCGGGAGAGACTGTAAATTTCCACTTGCAACAACTCCCTGCCCATAAACATACACACATCCGAGGACGGGGGGATGAGGGTGCGTCATGTATATTCAAGCACATGCTTATTATTCATGCTGGAGACACAAGTGTGATGTGGATCATGCTGAACACTGGGAATAGTGTTGAATTCTGCTGCTGCTAATGAATGAAGTGAAGGCGGCGCGGAGAGAGTCCGAGGCATCGTGAGGACGGAAGCGCGCGTCCCCCTCTGTTTCATGACATGTGGTTTGTTATCTGGCAAAAGTAAACCAGTACAGTATCAGCCTATAACAGAGCCTAATAAGGCAACGCGGCCCCTCGGCCGACCGCCGTCTGCTTCAATATCACTCACTACTCAGAGCGGCGATGGGCGGACAGAGGCCGGCAGGTGTGAGGGAATAAAAGACATTAACACGTCTCTGAACAGTTATATGAGGGATTAGGATCAGCTGAGAATACGCTGCACATACTGGCACACACCAGTCTGACACCTCTCTGCTTCTTTAAATACCAGAACCCATTGCATTTTCATTTTTGTCGTTATGTCACAACTATCTGGTGGGAGATGAGAAAACAGGTCATTGTGAGATGTTTTTTATAATCGGAGTTACTCAACGCTTCATTAATATGCATAGCATGCATTTAATTAACTTAATATGCTGCCTCACAGACATCAGGATCTTAACTGGCAAAGTCACGTTCTGCTTCGGATCTGAGGAGAGTCCTCAGGAAACCCCTGAGACCCCTCAGAGCCCCAGGCTGGAGCTTTATTTCTGGCCCCAGCAGCTATAAAAGGTCCGTGGAGCCCTCAGGTGCTGAGAGCGTGGGGTCATGGAGGGACACGTCAGTCAGTCATACGCTGCAGGGCCGACGCGGCAGATGTAGGTTAAGTATGTGAGTATGAGCTCGGACTGACTCATTCTGAGAGCAAAGGTGCACGCAGGATAAAGTACAGCGCAATAAAAGGACCAGCATCGCTGTGAAATCCCACTGCATATGAACGCATCGTGGAAGCTTCCAAAAAATGATCAAACATAAAGGGGGAGCAGGCCGTTATCAGACGTAAACACAGGAAACTCGGTCCAAAGGCTGAAGCTGCTTTTTCATGACACACTGAACAAAACAGTATGTTCTGAAGCTAAAGTGATGGAACATAGAACAGATTTTGTTCTACTTTATCTTTTAGCTCAGGCATCATCCAGAGGTAAGTAACAAATGACCTGGACACACAGTAAATACAAAACAACGACTCAATTCAGTGTTTGAGCTTCTCTGTCAGATCATCAACACCTTCATAAATCACAGCGTTGAGCTTCAGTATGTGCTGCTATCAGCCTGTCATGCTCTTTGTTATAGACACCACCAGCTCACGCACACACACACACACACACACACACACACACACACACACACACACACACACACACACACACGCACACACACCAAAGGGCCACTTCCCCACCTCCTCCTCACCAGTGTAACTCAAACCCCGCCTGATGCACGTTTAATATTAGTTTGAGTGGAAAATCACCAGCTTCCCTGTGCAGCAGCTTCTTAAAGCGACAGCCTCGCTGCTCCGATAGTAACTGCATGAATGAGTGACCTCTCACTCACTGACTTGTGCTCGACTGCAGTTTGTCAACTTGGCTCCAGTCAACATTTCTGAGTGGGAATAATAAAGCTGATAAATCCTAGAGAGGTTTGCTTTGGGTTGTTTGGTGAGTTCATAGCCGGGATTTCACCGGTTCGTTATGAAACAGAAGGACGACAGGCGCTGTTTGAAGTGTTCAGTTTGAATCCATTACTCTCACGGCAGCTTCCATCGCCGTCTGTACACGGAGCGATGAGCCGCAGCTAATGGCTTTGTTAATGCTCAATAAATCACCAGTGAGTTCCAGCTTTGTTGATTGAGTGAAGCTTTAACTACAAACTGCTGCATTAAGGGTGCACTTTAAAGTTAAGCAGGTAATGAGAGATGTGAGACGTGGTAGTACATGGATTTTAGTCCGTAGCGTCACAACTTCACTCAACAACTGCTATAAATGTCATTTTAGACACATTGGGCTCAGAGGATAAATCAGCGACTGAAGGTGTTCTTTAGGTTTGTTCACGTTCACCTTCCCACTGGATGAACAGCTGACGCGTCCAATGACCCGTTCTGCAGAAGGGCCTCATGTGAAGACTCACGCTGGCGCCGTCCGCGTCTCGCTGCAGCCCAGCGTTAGCGTCTTAATCCAGAGACTGAGCCTTTGCTAAACAGATGGCTGAGCCACGTGCTCCTGTTTCTGCTTCATGCACCAAGATGACGCACAGCAAAATCAAAAACACTGTTGTTACAGAAATACAGTGAAATAACTGAATTATATTATTGCTTCACACAGGAAGTGAAAGCATTTGGAGCAGTGCTGAGAACGACTGAAGCAGAGAGTTTTATGTGGAAGCACAAATGAAGCAAAATGTTTGATTGTGTAATTATTATTATCTAATAAGATGTTGTGTTTCTTGTGCTTCTGTGTGGACGTGGACGCGTCCTGCAGCCTCAGCATTCAGCTCATGTCAGTTCAGCAAACACAGTGTGATTTTCAAAGCCCCCGGAGCTTCCGTGATGGTTTCCCTCTGCTTTGTCACGCCTGAGGCTGAAACGAACGGTCAGGAAACAGGAAAGTGACTGAGAGGTCGCGCTTTCACTGTTTGCAACTGCAACAAAACCTACCTTGAATTTAAAGTAGCCCAACACACAAAAACAGCAGCTTTATCTGCGAGGCAGCCAGATAACATCCAGCCTTTATCGTCATGGTTACGTGATCTGATTAATGTGTAAGAATGTTTACTCTTATCAAATCCACAAGCCTCAGAGTTGAGCTTTATTTCAGCTTCACAGCCACAGATTCACACAGAACCAATCAGGCGTCAGCTGCATGATGGAAGAGCCTTGGTGCTAATCGTGTTAGCACTTGGTGAATGATTGGCTGTAACAGTCAGAACTTCATGAATTCTCGCATCCTTCCGGCAGCGCTGCCTGATGACGACCTGTTACCTGGGGCTTTAGGGCCTTGTGCTAGAGGTCTGCTTAAGGGCAGACCAGTCACATGGTCACAGGGTAATCCCGTCTCACATGCAGACACTGTTTGGATCCGTCTCTCAGAGCGGACTGTTCTCGTCAACCTTGTGACTCACCTTGATGAGGAGGTTTAAACTGTAAACACACTTACGGGCAGACGCCGGGCGGAGGATGTGCCCAGACATTTATCAGATCACATAAAAGCACTAAGATGACCTGCTTCAGTGATCGGCTTAGGGACGGCGAGGTATATTTACTGAGCCTTCATCAGCAGCAGCTAATAAGACCCTCGCTCATTTGTCCCGGCTGCTGATGCGTCAGCGGACCGAGACTTAATCCCTCTTACTGTGTCTATGTTGAGTGTAAAAATCGGGCCGTCACACATTTCCAGGGGGAGGGGCCCAACACACAAACAGAACCCGTCAGCCGGTGGTGATTGACAGCCTGCTGTTTGAATGACTGTCAGTGGAATGTGGGGAAAGTGAGCTCTCAGTTCAAGACAATCCTATAAAGGGATCCGCTCGGCGGGGACCTGTCGTCCTCGCAGCGCGTGCAGCCTTCTTACATAACGGCCAACGTTCGCTGGCACGAGGCCACAGGAGGTCCGTCTGGCAGAAATGTAAAGGCGGCAACTGGAACGCACAAAGAGCCAACTGTGTCGTTTTTGTGTGTTCAAGTAACAAATGATGGTGAGAAAAAGTGAGTCAGAGCTTCTCTGAGTTTAGCGATAATCCCTAACTAGCAGCAAATTAGGATTCTGTCAGTGACAGCATCAGTGAGTCATGTCCATGAGGGCACATCAGCACTCACACACACGTCAGCATATAGAACAGGTCACCAGCAGTGAGGGGATCCAGGTGTGTGAGACGACACCTGCACACCTGCAATAAGACGTGAAGTCCAAAAAAGAAAATCACTTTCAATGCTGCAAAATGTCAACGTGATTTGACGTTTTGCAGCATTTCTAGAAGTAAATAAACTAATGCAAAGTTGCCGTTCAAACACACACACACACAATTGCAACACACTTCTTGAAAACAGTCTCACTGTACTTCGCTTTCATCATCTGCTCCAGAGCTAATGTAGGCGACACACAGCCGCATGCTTCACCGTCTGCACGTTGAGCCCAGTGGAAGCAAAGCAGTTCTAACAGAGCAAACAGCAAAAGCTGAAGCGCAGGTTGACTGAGACAGAGGCGCCTCCGTCACTCTCCTCCCAATGATCTTCACAGCGCCGCCAGGGCTCAGGCCCACATCCAGCCAGGACTGACTTCATGAACAGAAATGGTGACATTAGTCAAGTGTTTCTCCAAAAACAAACGGAAGTTGTCGTTTCAACAGACGTTTTTAAGGTCTGTATCAGTTAATGAGTTAAAGAGTGTCAACAAAGGAGAGTGTCTTGAGGAAAAACGTGATTTCAGGTTGTTGAGTTCCAGTCGATTTGAACGCACCGGCGTCGTACCTGCTGGTGTGTGTTACGCTCATTACATGTACAGGTTACACAACGGCGCTGTTGGGAGGAGTCGTACTATTCCACGATGTCACACTTAGATAAGTCATCATTAACTCACTGATGTTGAAAGTTTATTGCGCGTTGAAAAGGCCTCGATTGTAAAGTGGGACCAAATGTTTTCACAGAGGTCTTGAGGTCGACGTTATTATTTGTTGGAATGCAGGAACTGAGCATGTCATGAATAGCGCGTCCTCATCAGGTGAAGTCCTCAGCGCTGGTGGGATGTCGCAGCGTAGCAGAGTAATGACCCAGAACACTGACCAGAAACCAGCCAAACAAACGAGGCGCTACGTAAATATAAAGCAGTGACCACTTTGTGGGAAACGGGTGCAGTTGTTGTTCAAGTTTCTTTGAAATCACATGTTTCACAGTGACTCCACTTCTGTTCTATTGAGTGAAGAAACAAAACACTGACGCACACATCAGCACTTTTTTCCCTTTTAACGTCTTTGTTAAGTCTGGAAAACACCAGGCTGCCTCTTTAAAGGAATGTTCCCATGGGTTCAGAGACACCAGCAGATTTATTTGTTTGTGTCCTTCCAGGCGACGTCAGAGAAACAGCGCCACCTACAGGTTCCCCGGAACAGAGCACTCACGGATTATCACAGAACGGTGGTTGTGGACAAACTTTTATCTCTGGGTGGTGAAACATCCAAACCACACGAGGCGTGTTGAGGAAAACACATTTATTTTTTTTAACAGACAATGGATGGAAAATGATAATGTCGCAGTTTGTAAATACAGGCCAGAAGGAAAAGCTTATAGAACTAAGATTCAAGGTTCAAACAAAGTACATCATGAGGGGAGGTTTTACTGGAGGAGCGTCAGGATCAAAATAAACCACAGCCGTCAAAACCAATCCTACAAAATAAAAGCTTCTGCATGAAATTTATAATAAAACCTTTTTAACATAATTGCAAAATAACAGCTGTAAGTTAAAATACTTTTTGAAAGACTGAAACCAAAATATACACTTATAACCAGTGGTGCATTGAAGTTCACTGCACAGACTAATCTGGTTTTCTCTTTTCGAGTCGCCCAGCGTTCATACAGTGCGTCACGTTTCAGGGGCTAATTTAAAATATTAGGAGCTAACAGCGACAAGTCATAAAATAAACAGAAAATAACAGATGCATTTGCGATGCAAATAAATTCTGTATAATGCACAATTTCCTCAACACACGTTGGAGACGTTTATCAACAGAGGCACCGGATAGTTTCATCTCAATCAAACACAGAACATCAGCAGCTCTTTGCCTCTGACAACAGAATTGCTTTCAAAATATATATTTTCTGTATATTATACGCTCATAAAAACTCAAACATACAGAATGGTATGTTTTTTATTTCAACTCTTAACAGATAACTGCAGTTTTGTATCTTCCAACTCCTCCGTAACTACAAACCACGAGCCGCTGAGTCCTCAGCAGTCGATGTTGATGCTGGACAGCAGCTCCTCCAGGGCCTCCAGCTTCTGGTTGGCCTCTTCAATGGCGCTGTACGTCTGCACGTTGCTGGTGATGTGGTAGCGGATGTCGTCCACCAGGGGCACGGAGTCGGTCTCCTGTCGCTCCTCCAGCGACGCAGCATCCTCCTTGATCATCTCAGCGAACTCCACGTGCTCCACCAGCTGCAGCAGCACAAAGACACGCGGGACCTTTACAGTGTGGCTGTGAAACATGGAGTCGGTCCTGTTTTCTACTTTTGGCATTTGCACCATTTTCTATATCGTTCAGAGTAATCAGCTCCAACAAGAGTGAATGTACAAGATTTACATCAGATGCCGGTGTTTATTTTTACTCAGTTCTTTGTAGTAATAATTAGGCACCCACCCGCTCAATGATCTTGGCCATGAACTCAGTGCACAGATCCTCCAGCCGAGAAAGGCGGAAGAGCTTGGCCGTCTTCCACATGTGTAGGACGTTGTCTTCGCATATGGTCTTAGCGAGCGTCTTCCCACACAGGCGCTTCAGCCCCGGCAGCAGGTACATGTCAGCCACACACAGCACGTCAAACACGTTCTCCATTATGAGCTGGGTGTGAAGAACAGGTGTCAGCTCAGGAAACGCAGACTTCACGGTATTAGTGGGAGGGTTTGTCACGGTGCACTAACCTCTGTGCAGTCAGTGTAGATGTAATACATGATGTGGATGAAGATTTCATAGGAAATGTTATGTAAGGTAATAACTGGAGTGCTGGGCTGCGACTGCAGCTGCTCTCCTTCACTGAAGTGATCCTCCAGCAAGGCCTTAAAGTAGTCGCTGCGTCCACAGAAGAAAGCCTGGAGACACAGGTCACACGGTAACGCTTTGTTTAAGACACAAACACGTCCGACCTCGGCCGCTCGTACCTTATGACACAAGAAGTTGTAGCCGTCGATTCTAAAGCAGATGTCGGGATAAGTTGGAAAGCAGTTAACTCTGTTAAAGGGAAGTTCCCCAAATCCGACCTGGAGAGAATCAGGACAGGCTCATTAACCCTGCGGCGGCAGAGCGCTGCGGTTTGTGCTCACAGCTTACTCTCAGTTCAGTGGGCAGGGCACAGTCGGCCAACTGAGCCATCTCCTCCTGAAGCTGACAACTCTCAGACTCCAGGCTGAGAACTTTCACACAGATTCCTGGTTTGTTGGAGACTTCAAATGAAAAAAAAAGCAGCAAACAAATAGAATCAGTCATAACCAGAAAGAACAATAAATATGGTCTAGAGTTAAGCGATGAATTACAGTCTGTTTAGATGCGTCAGCTACACACAAGTGAAGTACAGTGCAGGTAGTCTCTTACCAAATTCATACACGTGTTTGCATTTATTCTCCAGCTCTTCTATGAGATCTGCCATCTTGCACTGTTTAGCGAGGCGTCTGCAGTCCTCCACCAGGCTCACGTCAATATCCATCCGTCCTGAGGCATCAGTGACACAGTCCAGACCATCAAATACACGCTACCATAGAGTCAAACAAGCCTTATTGTGTAAAATACATATACCTGCGTGATGTAATAACTGGTATGATCATACACACCCACCTGTGTAGAAATATTGCAGGATGGCTCCAAAAGCTGCAGGATTAATCTGAAAAAAACGATAAAAGAGACTCATTATGAGACGTGATGACGTCATGTGTTGAATGCACAGCAGCCCAATACATGATGTCCTGTACATTTAAGTACCAGAGGGTGTTTGAGGGTGATCAAGGTCTTCCACTTCCACTTGGCCTCAAACATTTCGGTGAAGTACTCGGAGCGTGCGCTGAGAACACACCGGTGCGCTTGAAATGTTTGGCCGTGAACCAGAAACTGGATGTCACTGTGTTGACCCTGCTCCAGCAGCCTAGCGAAGTCACACACCAATTAGATGAAGATGACACGTGCAGGTTTCAGTCACACAGTGCTGTGAACAGCTGTGTGGAGAAGCTGAGCATCCAACGGGCGCTTACATGTGCAGGAAGTAGTTAAAGTCATCCCGCTGCATGGCACGAACACTGACACACTTATAGTCCTTGAGCAGCCGGCGGACGGAGTCGTTAAGGGAGCCGTACATGCAGCGCTCACCATCGAACGTGTTGGCTTCACACTTGGCACCTGAAGGCAACGCAATATTCCTCAACATGACGCTGCTAAAAACAGCCTTTGTTGTGTAAGTAGAGTGGGATGAGCCTCACCACTAGCCAACAGGTACTGGACCAGCTCCTCGTGACCACAGAGGCAGGCGTAATATCTGAAAAAAGAGCACATTCATGTTTCAAGTGCTAAAAATAACGAAGCTGTGTTCGGTCCAGAGAATTGAATGAATTGAATGGTACTTACAAAGGAGTACTGTCCCACTTATCTCTTACATTGAGATCCACATCTCTTTGTTCAACAAGGTATCTTAGAGAAAAGACAAATGCTTTGTTCATGCAGGAGCAAGAAAAAGTGGGAGAATTCTTTGAAATTGCCTAAACATTTATGTCAGAGTGGAAGTCACATTAATTTAGATCGTTTCAGAGATTGGGGTAGAGGGCTCGTTGTAAAATCACTAAATAAGGGACATGCAGAAAGACACTGAAGGGAGCATGTCACAGATCAACCTTAAGAAGAACTAAGTCTGTGTTAGGACATCATATATTAGAATAAGGTTGAGCTGAAGCAGGTCAGTGCAGCTCCAGCTGTTATTCCTCCCGTGTCATGTCCCAGCTGGGACAGGAAATTCTTCACGTACTGTCCCGTCGTTTAGATATTTACCGCTGGGACGTGAACGCAACACGGCGTCCTGTGTTTACGTCCTGTTTATGTGCACTTAGCTTCGGGGCTAAGCTGCGGAGGAAGGCTAATGCTTTGTGGGGTGACATCCCCAAATAATCAGCTGCAGGGTGACGGGAGGCGAACCACGTCAGCCTCCAGCACACTCGCGAAGAGAACCGAGCCAAAGTTGCGTCTCTGAGCCGCTTCACTCACCGAACTCTACAAACGTCGCCCTTTCTGCAGCTGCTAAACAGGTCGTGCACATCCATGATGCCCTCGGTGCTCTCGGTCCTCTGTGATGCATTGAGGCGGCCTGTCTACCGGACAGGTGGGCGCTGATCTGGTTGTCTTCGGATTTTTGATCGAAAAGCTGATTAATTTCGCTGGTTCCTTCTCGCGCTGTTGTTGACAAGCCGCTGGTGCCCCCTGTTTTGGTTGACGACGTGACGTCACGTGACGTCAGCATCCCCTTCACTTGTTCTACGTAGTAGCGGAAAACTAAGTACTAACTCAGCCATAACGTTTACATCGTAGATTTCTGGAATATGCTTTAAAAACGAATTTGTTCTTGATATTCCAATTGAAATGTAGCAGTCTACAGTCTGTAGCGATTTTAAGAGTAGAAACATTATTTCAAATTATTCATTTTGGAAATATAAGGCTTGGCGCATATATAATTGACTTTACTGAAAGATAAATATCCTTTGATTTGAGCTGAAACCCAGAGGAAAAGCCTTCAGTGTTTGCAGCACTGCAGGGTACGGTAGTGTTAAAGGAAGCTGAGCGTCTAGAAAGTTACGTATCAGATATTTCACTTCAAATCTGTCACAGATAACAGCTCAGGGTTAAATAACAGTTAAGCCAGTATGTGTGACATCTCTGTTAACTGATTCTCACTGGGTGGAAACGTTTTGTCCTCAAGGACGGAAAAGCTCAGGTTTTACCCCGTACATCCTGAGTGTCCTCACTGTCACTGAACTGTTTGGCTAAACGTTGGTCCTCTACATAAATGACTATTATTAGTGTATGTTAGAATAAAATAACAAGAGGTGCACATTCTTCCTGGTAAAAAAAATTAACTGATAAAATCTTTTCTCTTTTCTTTTGCTTGAACATGCACATGCTTGTCATAGCTGTAGTGTCGTCATGTGCAGCCAGAACAAATTCTTAATGTCGCCTTTAGTTTGTTTGACATGTTCACAGTTTTCATTTCAGCGCAGTTAAAAAAACGTGAAACGACCATTTAGTGTTGATACAGAAACCCAGCAGATAATGCCATACTTTAACACTGATCTGCAGGTTTGGATGAAGGTGTAAATGTTCACTGTGAAGGATTATGAACAAAAGATCAAGCGTCTCATTCAGCTATTTGAGTGGGTGATGGACATTCCACCACCTCAGAGTTAATCACCTTTACAAAGCAGAGAATTTCTCTGTGGTTGCTTGTGTTTACATTGACGCTGCTGAATCAGGTTGATCCGTATTTTTAATCACAGTGTAGCAGGGAATTTGGCACCGCCGTGCCTTCCTGTGAGACTGTCATTCAACCCATGTCCCTCAGGCCTTTTTCATCTGAATCCGTGACAGGTTCAACAGACAATTACATTTACTTGAGAAAGAACAGTTTATCGTTTCCATTTCCTGGTAAGTGCTCACATTGTTTTCTGTGTAACGCCGCCTGCGTTCTTTTCGCATTACTGTGATGCCAAAGTTTAACCTTCACCAGTGTTGGTGGGACCGTCTGTCTGTGAATTTTCATTGAAAGCCTCCATGTGACACAGATGCACAGATTCATTTCAGATGTCCACAGTTAACCTACACGGGGAGCATGGTGACGGTGGGGCATCATTCTAAAGAGGAGACTTTCACAGTGAGACTGAGAGAACCAGTTTATTATCTATTATTATATTATCTGCAGCAACATCTTCACTCTCTGTTTCTGTTTGATGTCAGCTTTCATGAGGCAGGAAAAAAATAAATTCTCAATTATTACCACATTTTTAATTCAAGCAATTAATTCAATTTGTTGTAATCATTCTTGAACCTTTAGTGGCCTTTTGCCATCCAATATGACCTGATGCTAACGGACACTCCTTTGACACTTGATTTCTAGCACAGCTTTTCCATGGAAAGGAGCGTATCTGAAGCTGAGGAGCAAGTGACAGCAAAAAAAAACAATTCAGTTTTTTTCGGGGGCAGGTGAGGAGCTGTGGCATGTGTCAGACTGGTTTGCCCACATTGATGAGTGACATATCTTTACTATCGCACCACACCCAACCCCTCTATAAAGTAGCGCCCAAAAGATAAGAGATGCACAAAGGACCCGAACCACCGGCGGAGCCGTGCATCCTCTTCTTGCCGTCAAACCTTCCTCTCAGCGCTGCCATGAGCATAAAGGTGAAGCCCAACAACCAAGCGAGGCCGTATGCAGCCTCCAGGAATTTCAGCAGCATGTCCATGGGATCCCTCTCCAGACCAAGGACCAGCAGTGGGATCAACCAGGGGGGCCCCATTACATCTGTCACCATCAACAAGGACCTGCTCACCCCACTGAAGATAGAGATCGACCCCTCCATCCAAACTGTTCGCACCCAGGAAAAGGAGCAGATAAAGTCTTTGAACAACCGCTTCATATCCTTCATTGAACAGGTAGGAGCCCCTCATGTGTTACATCATCGTCACGTTTAGACAGTTTATGAAAGGTGTGCTTTTAAATCCTCCGTGTGCCACAGGTCAGATCCCTGGAACAGCAAAACCAAATGTTGGAAACCAAATGGAAGCTGCTTCAGGGTCAGACTGCTGCTGACTCCACCATTGAGCCCATGATGAAGTTGTACATCGCCAACCTGCAGAAACAACTGCAGGGCATCAGTAACGAGGGGAGTAAACTGGATGCGGAGCAGAAAGCCATGCATAACATGGTGGACGAGTACAAGACAAAGTGAGACCCTTTGCTGTGTACTTTGTAGTGAGTGAATGCTGCGGGAATGTGTGTGTGTAACCTGATTTTCACCGGTTGTTTCAGGTATGAGCAAGAACTTAACCGGAGGAATGATTTGGAGAATGAGTTTGTCGTGCTCAAGAAGGTACAGAGCGCAGGCGTGACGCAATAATAAACACTCGGCTGTTCTCACAAGGCAGCAATGACACGTTCTTCACAGGAAAACAACCTGGTACAGTGTTGTAATAATATGGAACTAACGAGTGCTTGTTGAACTCATTGCTGCCGCCTTCAGGATGTGGATGCAAGCTATTTGTCCAAGGTGGATCTAGAAGAAATGATGTCTGCTCTCAGTGATGAAGTGGAGTTCCTCAAGCGTCTGTACAATGAGGTACAATCCAATAATAAGTATGGACCTATAGAAATAATGTGTTGCATTCTGCATGAAGTTCTCATCCTGGCGTTGCTCTCTTTGTTTTCTGAAGGAGCTCCGTGAGCTGCAGGAGAGCATGAAGGAGACGTCTGTGGTGCTGCAGATGGACAACTCCCGCGACCTGGCCATGGATCAAATCATAGATTGTATTAAGGCCCAGTATGAGGAAATTGCTGCCCAGAGCCGCCAAGAAGCTGAGAGTTGGTACAAGAACAAGGTGCCGATCTCATAGTATGAACATGTGTGAATCAAAACGAACGGTGGCGCAACCAGTTTGTTAATTTAACAGGAAACTAAATAAAGCTCAGACATCAACCAAAGCAGGAACCGACCTGATAATTACTGATCTTACGGGTTTGCTTGCTTTGTTTTCACTGTCTCTGCCGGCACTAGTTCGACCAGATGACGGTTACGGCTGAACAGCACAACCGTGAGCTGCGCAGCACCAAGGCGCAGGTTAATGAGCTCAGACGGAGGATCAAGATGCTTCAGGGCGAGATCTCTACTGCCAAGGCGCAGGTGAGTGGAGGCCTGACGGACGGAGCTCAGTCCTGCAGCTCAACGCACACATTCCTGGGTGTCATCGCTCAGGTTCTCTGGTATCTGTGACGCATTGGGACGTTCAACAGCAATGACCTGTTTCTGCAGTGCACCAACCTCCAGCAGCAGATAGATGGTGCAGAGGCGAGTGGGGAGCTGGCGGTGAAGGATGGGAAGGCCCGCATCAGGGACCTGGAGGTGGCCCAGCAGGAGGCCAAGCAGACCATGACCCGCCAAGTCCGGCAGTACCACGATTTGATGAACGTGAAGATGGCCCTGGACATAGAGATCTCCACCTACAGTGAACTGCTGCTGGGGGAGGAGGGAAGGTGGGCGAGGCCAGACTCAGACTCAGGCTGTTTTACCTTTGTCAGGTTCAACGTTGTTCTTTCTCTTCCGTCAGAATTGGACAGGACTCTGTCGTCAGCGTTCGAACAGTCCCCACGACGTCATCAGGTACCGATGACGCAGCTATGACGTAACGGCATCCTGTCCTGTGAGTGGTACTAATACTGGTACTTTCCCCACCTTCCAGCGGTCGTTCAGGTCGACAGCGGCAGTCAGCGAAAGCTTAACGCGGTCGTCATCAAGACGGTGGAGACGCAGAACAGATCCTACAACTGAAGAAGGAAACGCTGCACTTCTCAGGTTTATTTACAGTGCAGACTGTGTTAAAATGAAAACAACTGCACCGAAGCTGTGAGGATTTTACTCCAGGTTTTGTCTAATTACACTTACCTGTATGATGTCATGTGTTTTTGTCTAAAAAAACAACAACCAGTGATTTGATAAAATACAAAATATTAAACTTTTTGTCTTCGCTGTGACATTATTTCATCATCATTTGTGGCATCATTATCATCAAATGACTACTATAGATAAGTAGAAAGCCTTTTATCATCGTCAGTAGATCACAGAAAACACTGGCTTTGGTTCTGGAGTCGAGCCCCGCTGTCGTTGCTTGAGAGGCTTATTCCTGCAGAGGTGGCTAACGCTAGCTCGCTAACGCTAGCTCAGTCCTTGTGTAAAATATTGTAAAATGTTAGATGGTATTTATTTTCTTGTAACTATCTAAATTACAGTATCTAAGAAAAGTTTCACTAATTAAACCTGCGAGGCAGAGCTCAGGGTTCAGAGCCACACGCCACTTCCTGTTTGAAGCTCCGTGTATAATTACAGTAGCTTCACGTCGACGGCTGCTGCATTCCTGAAGCCAGAACACAGTTAAACGCGCTCTGTAAGTACAGTGTGCTTCAAATGACAGGCTGGTTGCAACAGGACTCTGTCAATAAAGGTCATTTCACACTCTGTCGACGTGAATATTAGCACGTGAAGTAGAAAAGTAAGGGTTGTTGTGATTCGTCCTGCTGTGAAGTGTGTTTTCTGTGACGCACACCAGCAGAATGGACAAAGACGCTGTGTTGAGGCACATGTTGAACTTGAAGGGCGTGTCTGTGGAGGAGCCTGTATCTGCTGTATCTGCTGTAGCTGCTGGAGCTGCTGGAGCTCAGGCCTCAGGAAGCGCTGACCGCGCCGTCCTCAGCGCTCTGTCTGGAACCAGAACAGTTCTACTGGTCGGTGGAGAGGGTTCAGGTAAAACCACCGTCCTAGAGAAGCTGCTTGTGGACTGGGCCAAAGGGGAAGTCCTGCAGAACTTCTCCCATGTGTTCTACCTCGGACCGCGGGACTTCGGCGCCGTGGAGCAGAGCCTGTCGTTGGAGGCTCTGCTGCGGCGCCACCACAGCCGGGTCGGTCCCGGCTCCATTCTGCGCCTCCTGCAGAGGCCTGAGGACGTGCTGCTTGTTATTGACGACCTGCATCGGTTCGGCCCCAGCCTGGACGCGTCCGCCCTCTGCTGCGACCCGTCCCGGGCGGTCCCGGTGCCGTGTTTGCTGGCCGGCCTGCTTCGCGGGTCGCTGCTGAGCGGCGCTGCGTTGGTGGTGGCGTCCAGGCCCACGGGGGCTTCGACTCTCCTGAGCGGCACCACTGTGGAACTCCTGGGCTTCCTGGAGCCCCAGAGACAGGCTTACTTTAACCGGGTCTTTACCGACCCGGCCGCTGCCGACAAAGCACTAAAGCACATGGAACGGACTCTAGGCTTCTATGACTTCTGTGCCTCTCCTGGATTTTGCCGGACTGTTG
Organism: Betta splendens; assembly: GCF_900634795.4. NCBI lineage: Eukaryota > Metazoa > Chordata > Actinopteri > Anabantiformes > Osphronemidae > Betta > Betta splendens. The sequence continues at coordinate 2,086,874 of NC_040887.2, read as the reverse complement.
GTTCTGTTTACCGGTCCCTGATGGATGCTGGCAAAGAGCTCCCTGAAACCTTGTCCCAGCTGTGTGTCGACATCCTGGTCCAGCAGATTCAAGCCCTCTCCCTGAACCAGCCCGGCACCAGAGGCCTGGTTCTGGCCCTGGGCAGGATGGCTTCTCGTTGCTGTCCTCGCGGGCATTCGAGCTGCACCACAGAGGAAGTCGTCGGCTTCGGGTTGCAGCCGTTCCTCTCCTCGCTTGGTGTTTTCCTCAAAGTGGACGGTGACGCGGAGGGCGATTGTTGCGTCCTCTCCTTCCGCTCGCAGCTGCTGCTGGAGTTCATCCGGGCCGTGTGCTTCCTCCTGGGTGAATCCGGGCCTGAGGGAGTGGAGCGGATGCTGGGGACGTGCGAGCAGCACGCGGGCTTCGTGGACCTCCTGCTGTGCGGCCTGTCGGAGCCGGCGCAGCGGGCGCCGCTGGAGGCCGCGCTGGGAGAGTTGAGCTCCGATCGGAGCCGGCGCTTCAGAAGCTGGTTTAAAAGCAGCTCACGCACGTGGCTGCGAGGCTGCTGCAAAGAGAGGCACCGCCGCTGCCTCCGTGGCCTCTACGAGGCTCAAAACGAGCAGTGGGTCCGAGAGGTGATCGTCCCGTCGTCGCGGCGATGCCTCGGCTGTGGAGACATGAGCCTCCAGGACTGCGTCGCCCTGACCTACGTTGTCGCGTGCCTCGGCGAACTGGAGGAGCTGAATCTGTGCCGGACGGAAGGTCTGAGCGAGCGGCAGGCGGAGGCCCTGGCTCCAGCCATGGGCGCGTCGCACCGCGTACGGTGAGTGACGAGCAGCCTGGCGCCGGCGCCGGCACCGGCACCGGCGCCGGCGCGTGACCCGCTTGTGTTCCGCAGCTTGTCCCACAGCTCCCTGAACGCCGCGGCGGTGGCTCATCTGGCCTCAGCTCTGCGCAGAGGGATCACCGGCGAGCTGGACCTGTCTCATACACGGCTCGGAGATGAAAAGTTCAGCATTCTGTCGTCTGGACTCAGAGACTGCAAGCTGCGCAAGTTAAAGTAAGATCGGTACGAGGATCGCCTTTACAGCCGGTGTAAAAGGAATGTTTTGAGACGCTTTGCTTTTATTGCCCAGTCTTCACGCGTGTGACCTGACGAGGTGTGAGGATCTGCTGCCGCTGCTGACGTCCAGCACCTCCCAGCTGTGTGTGCTGATGATGATGTTCAATCCCATCGGGGACCGGGGCCTCACTCAGCTGTGCACGGCCCTCCACAGTTCCCACTGTCGGCTCCAGGAGCTCTGGTATGTTCAGCTTTACACCGACTTGAAGCTTGTAGTATGATCTGATAGGATTTCATCACAGGCTTCGAAGCTGTCAGCTAACAGCAGCGTCCATGGAGGCGTTTTCAGCAGCTGTGTGTTCTGGCAAATCTGACCTGACAAAAGTGGACCTAACCCAGAACTCGGTTGGCGACGGTGGAGTGGAGGCTTTGTGCAGGTCGCTGCAGCATCCTCTCTGTAAACTGCAGAGCCTCACGTGAGTCGTAGCAACCTTCAGCCCAGAGGCGGTCCTGCTGTCTGTGACCTCACACGTGCCCTTGCAGGCTGTTTGACAATGAGCTGACAGGCGCCTGCTGTCCTCACGTGATGCGGGCCCTGATGTCAGAGCACTGCTCTCTGTCGGAGCTGGATCTGTCGGTGAATGAACTGGGCCAGGAGGGGGCGCTGCTGCTCTGCAGAGCCCTCGCTCGACCTGGATGCCCCATAGAGAAACTTGGGTAACGCTCCTTTAAACTAAAGTTTCACCTTTGACACATAGCTGCTGAAATGTAGATACCACGCTGACTGTGAGCTGCTCCACCCTGCAGGCTGAAACGGTGCGAGTTAACCCAGTCTGTCTTCAAGGAACTGGGCTCAGTGTTAAAGGGTGGAACCGGACTTAAGTCGCTGATTGTAGGTCTGAACAAAGTAGGAGACCGAGGGGTCAAACATCTGTTGGAGGCGGTTGCACATCCGACCTGTCTGCTGGAGGAGCTTGAGTAAGTGCAGAGGAATGCTACGGTAAACTCCCACATTGTTTGTCATTGTTGGTGCTCTCATCACTGATTTTACGGGAACCTGTCGGTCTTCATCCATCAGTGTTGAGATGACGGGTTTGACAGATGCCTGTGCTGAGGATTTGTGTGCTGCCGTAAAAACCAGTAAGACTTTAAAGCACCTGGAGCTGAGCAACAACTCGCTGACGGATGCTTCCGTCCCTGCCCTCGTCCGGGTCATGAAGAGCAGCGACAGCGTGCAGGAGATGAAGTGAGTGTGACCCATTTTCATTTAACTACTGTGTGTTGTCAAGCCGGTAAAGGAACAAAGTTGAAGAGGAATAAACCAGTTTTTGCTCTTTCAGCCTGAAGTACAACGACTTCAGTGAAGACGCTTTTGACGTGTTGGAAGAGTGTCCGAAAATACGGTACTGAAGAAAACGGATGAGACCAACAGCTCACAGACAATGACCACATTTCCACAGTGTTTTCTTAAATAAGGTTTTAGTTTAATGTATGAAACCTCTTCTTAGAAATATTTGTCCTTCAAACCCAATACAGGCAGATAAAGTGACTTGATTTCATCCAATTCACTGATAAATGCGTACAAACTACCACACACCTACTACTGTAAACAAAAAGCAGACACACCCCGCGTCTGTTCCGCGTCGTCTCATCAGCTAAAGGTTGGTCTCGTCAGGAGGTCAGAGGTCAGGGTGGCTCTCACACCTGGTCAATTAAAGCTCCACATGTGAATCTCCCATCTTGGCCTCTAGTGGTCACGGGCTTCTCTTGTCTGACTGACGCGCTCCGTCAAAAAGCTTCTGAAGCTTCTGGCTTTTCGCTTTCCTCATCTGAGCTGCTTTCAATGTCGCTGCGGTCGTCCTTCGATACCTGCGAATCAAGGCACCGAAGCTAAAGTTGGCTGTGGGTGTGAAAGGTTGTCTGACTGGACGTGCCTCACCTCCGGCTCCAACAAATTTCCTAAGCAAACCTGCTCAAACATTTGCCTGTTAAATTTAATGATTTAGTGCTTTTATTTGTTTAACCTGATAATAAGACAAATAAAGTTCGGCTGATATAAAAGTCACCAGGCCTTGTTCAGTGTCTGACACTGTGCAAATAAATCTGATTAATCCCAAAGACCAACAGATTATTTGATGATTAAAATATGTATCTGCTGTGTTGCTCACAGGGTTTTATCTACTAAAAATGAATGTTTGGACTCTGAATGTTTGGACTAAATATTGTGGCAATGCATGGTTGTTGAGACATTCTAGTAAAGACAGAGAAGGCACCATGGTGGTGCAACAGGAAACCAGTAGATTACAAAGTCAGCAGGCGACATTCACTCTGTGTCAGTGATGAATGAGACAGAAGACGACAGCAGACGTACCTTCCCCTTGAATATCGCCTTAACTGCGATGCGGGTGATGAGATAGAACCAGATGATGTGAAGGGTCTGCAGGACCAGCAGCAAACCATTCAACAGCCACCAGGCCCGATATGGGCCGATGATCTCCCAGCTCTCAAACAGGACACTTGACACAATCCTAGAGCCAACACACACACACAGCAGGGCAACTAGTAGCAGGTTCATCCAAATGCCTCCCAGCAAAGAAACCTGGGACAAAGTCCAACAAAGGCTGACACTTAATGATGGTCTCACCAGAAGGGAAAGATGACAAGTCGAGTGAGGAAGAAGCTTATGCTAAACACCACAAACAGGCCATCACACAGCCGCTGGTACTTGGCATAGTTGGCCAGCTTGGCCGCCTGAAGGCAGAATGGAGCATCAATATTCTCACATTGGTATCAGTTTCACAAGGGTTTTATTTTGCACCGCAGTGAACCCAGGGGAGCGCTACCTCCAGGAAGATGTCTGACGCGTCATGCAAACACATGACCATGGTCCCGGCTCGTAGCATGTTGTTGGCATAGGAGAACGTGATGAGGACGATGGCGGCCAGGTGGTGGACCAGCATGATGGTGAAGTCCTGTCCCCAGACAGACAGATGAACATGAGACGGGGTGGAACAGTAACCGCTGTCAGTTACCATGACAACGGAACTGAGCACAAAAACACAAGCTAATATTTATCATGTTAGGCATAAATCATGTCAACAAGATCAAAGACTCTGAGGAAACTGGATGTGAAACAATGCGAATGTGCAAAACTGGAAAAACAGCACTGACACAAAGGACGTGATGGTTCAGCGCGGACGGAGAGAAGCCGCAAAACCGAGGTCGACTCACCTTACGCCTGATGTCTGTGAACTGGGAAAACATCAGCGACCAGTAGAAGGCCAGCTCAGCCACATAGTGCTTGTACTGTCCAGGACTTAAAGGCTTTAAAGGAGGAGAGAAACGAAAACACCTTTAACAAATATGGGACCGGGCAGGATTACGGGGACGTGTGCAGCCAAATATGATAAAAACAACCTGGAAAGGATAGTTGTACCAGCACTGCCGCGTGTCCCACGTCCAGGGCGCCTGAGGGAAAGCGGTGAAAGATATTGTTCAGTTGTAAGTCACAGATTTGAAGTCTGTGCTGGATAAAAAGATTGCTTCCTGATTCCAAATTAACACACATTTGCTTTTGGAAAAAAGAGACATGAGCCAGTGATGGTGTGGTTAATGCTGCATGTGTGATGCAATGAGACAAACAGGAAACAGGCTGCTAGGACACAGACACACACACACACACACACACACACACACACACACACACACACACACACACACACACACACACACACACACACACACACACACACACACACACCTATGGCTTAAATCTCTACACAGGTAATTGTAACGGGAAATGACAAAACAGCAATGCAGGGCTGAAAACAAAAGCGCCTCCAGGTGGCCGGAGGACTGAACCCTAACAGGAGCGTTTCTACTGAAGAGAAGAACTCCAGTTAACATGACTCAAGCTTCAGACATCAGTATGAACAGGAAGAATCTTCACTGACATGAAACCTGCCAAACCTCTAATGCAGGTTCACGTTTCTGAGGAAACTCACCACCCACAAATAGCGAATGGCGTAGATGAAAATCCCCAGGTAAAATGTGAAACGCCACCTGTAACCACGGAAACGAGCATCTGTCAACACACTCCTGGGCTGCATTCACTCCACACCACAGCTGAACCTTTGTCAGCACCTACATGCTCTCGCAGAACTTGGTCTGCGTACTGGGCCTGTCTTGGTTCCGCCGGACTAGAAACCATCTCTGTATTTTCCGCACGTCCCAGTCCAGCTGTTTGGAGAGTCCTTCCAGCTGCCGCGTGTCTGGACACTAGGGACAATACACAAGCCTCATTAATGACCGGCTCTACTTGTGGAACCACGGTGCAGAAGGTGTGGCTGCTCTCGTCGAGCTGTCATTATGTGGGAACCTGTACCGCTTTGGACCGATACAGCTGCTCCAGCACAGCATTGGGCTGAGCCCGTTGCGGCGCTCCTGCCTGAATCTGAAGTATGTGGGCACAAGGCTTGGCCACGAGCCTGTGTACACACAGAGGAGGCAGAGGACAGAGGTTGGGATTAAGAGAGACATTTAGAGTCTGGGAAAACAGATGCACTGTTAACCAACCTGAGCGGGAGAAACTTTAACTAAAGGTCTGCAGCTTGTGGGTTAGGGCAACGTGGCTACAGGACGAACACAAGCATGCGAGTCAGAAGGAGCCCTGGGGAATCTAGCACCCAGACTAAACAGACAGCATCGACCTGTCATGCGAGAGTCGAAGACAGAGGCGGAGAGGCGAGCTCCGGCCAAAACCAGATGAGAGTCAGGAGACAGGTCGTTAATGCTCAAACTTCCAGCTATTTATTACACCTCGACCCAACAACAGCCCACTCATCCCCCACAGGTACATGTGGTTGATCCCTCAGCCGTGAACGGTCCTGAGGAACGTCCAGGAACATGTGAATTTCAGCAATGCTTTCCCGCCTTATTCTTTTTTTGTGATAAATATTTTTATATTTATTTGTCTCAAGATGAGGCAAAGGCTAAATCTGTCCAGATAAACAGCCCTATTTTATTGATATGTGAGACTATTGCAGTGTTTTAGACTGCTTTTATTACTGTAACAGTTACATCTGTGATGAGGTTTTCCATGTTTCCTGGTTATGATCAACACTCACGTGGGTCTGAATCTGTCACCAATCGCCCAAATCTTAGAGAAACTAATCAAACAATGTAAACGTACCTTTCGAAAAGCCTCCTCAGTAGAAACACTCCTGCGGCCAGGGGCAGCGCGCACAGCATTTGTCCCACTCGGGGATACTCCACGCCGGGAGGTGGATGCTCAAGGTCCGCCCATGAAACATTTTCGGGAAACCAGAATCTCTCACTCCAGATCCAGGCTGAGATAGAGGACGACATCTGGAAACAGAGGTGCGTGAAGAGCTCAAATGTCAGCTCCAAACTGCGGATAAGTCCTTGTCGGCCACCAGATGATTTGTGTTAAGTGACGCGCCCAGGGCTGTGTATAGGAAGCATTACTTCTGGGTGACTCCTATGAGTGAACTGCGGAGCGACCGCTGGACACGTAAGGCTGAAAGGCAACACCCACCACCGATTAGGCAACTTTCAACGAGACGAGCACGCCGTTAGCTCATGATGCGTGACACGCATTTCTCACGCATCATGATCTCACTTCAGAGCGGGGCCGCGCTCTGGACTCCGGGGAACAATATAAACTTCTCATGATCCCCACATTACACACTCCAGCACTGGCGGGGGCGGTATGAGGCTCCGTCGTTGCTTTGTAGTCTGAATACAGAATACAGACGAAGAAGAACTACCAGCAGACGCAGAAGAAGATGGACGACGCCCCGCCACCGTATTAAAAGCCAAGATTTGAAGTAGAAGAAGCCACGCCCCCGTATCAAATGTCAATATTTGAAGAAGCAGAAGTCCCTGTAGTTTATCTTGTGTTAATTTAATGAGTAGCTTTTGCTGTATTATCATGGTTACAGCCAAGTATTAACGAGTAATTCAATTATTGTAATTATAACTTACAATTGATATAGGGTAGCCGTTTTCATTTCAAACTTGATTTGCATTTGCGGGTAATGTCAGCTAATTTATTGAAAATTACTCGCTTTACGAGTTCATCAATCAGCACGTGACCTCATGAACAGGCAGAAAGACGCTTATTTTGGTTCCTCCAAGCACTCGTTTAGAAAAACTACGTGGCCGCAGTCAATTAGCAATTAACGGTTAGATCATTTAATTAGAAGCTAACTAGCCTCAGCCAGTTAAGCTAGCGCATGTAGTGCTTGGAGGTAAGTTGCTTCCGTTTGAGTACTATGTTGAACAAAGTTTAGCTGTATTACTCTAAACAGATTTTACCCCGTGGCCTGTTTTAAGGCAACTTTTAATTTCAGTCATTAATCCAGTCGTTACAAGTAACGTTAAGTTGATCAGTAATATCTGTGAAGTTTAAGCCGTTGTCAACTAATATAAATATTGTTAGCAAATGAGCTGTAGCCACGTGACTAATGATAAATACCTGTAACGATAGTTTAGCTTACTCTGAACCGTAAGAAAACACACCGAGGCCGCATCAGCTTTATTAGCTGCGCAAGTTCACTTTCTGTTGGAAGTATTGCAAGTGAATATGCACGCATTTCCTGTCGGCTTGACCTTATACATTATTCAGAGAATTTCAGATGTGACACGAGGTTCTAGTGGAAGCTACTGACCAGGCATGTTTTGGCTGGTGTTTACAAAAAAGAACTTGGGCATCACTTTGAAATCTAACTAATAAAGCAGCAATAGAACACAAGTATGGCCTGTAGATGTAAGGGGTAAGACAGAATGTGTAGAAATCTAAAAATAAAAAGTAGTGGCCTACAGGGGAAAGAAGAGGCTTATATGCGTCGTCAGTCAGCTGCTGTATGTATACATCAGTACGACTTGGCCAGAGAGCAGCACAGCTGAACAAAACCTCTCTGTGTCCATATGCAGCTGCAGCGTCTGATACCCCACTCTGATGCATGACCTAGAGTGAAGGGGCTGGGGACTTCTCCCATCCAATGGGGGAGTCATGTTTTAGATGGCACACTTCTCAGTCATCTCTTAGAGTCATTCATTTTTACCACATCTAAGAACAGTATTTATCCCTTTACAAAAAACTGTTGTTTTTTTCTGCACAGACTTCCGTCTGACAATAGAAGGCAGATCTGGTGCTGTGTCTGTCACCCCCTCTGGGTTTTCCCCTCAGTGCTTGGTCTGCTCCATTTTGCATCTGAAAAAATCTGGTAGTTGGAGAAGAGTTCTTCATGTCATGGACTGCTGTCGCCTCAGCACGTAGAGTACTGCTCTGGGATTGCATAAGGTAATATTTCTGGTTTAATCTCTCAACATTTCCTTTGAAGTATTCCTTACAATATATTTCTGCAGCTATGCAGAAGCTTATACTATAAGTACCTGTCTTCATAAATGTGCATGCATTTTTATTTACCTTTCCTAGAAAACACTCCCCAAATAGTTGTAGTCATTTTAGTGCACATCTATCTAAGTGCTGAAGTCATTGCTATGCATGTGACTATTCCTGTTGTTTACAGATAAAATGGAAGCCAAAGAGCTGAGTGATCCCCTGAACAACGTATCACGAATTAAAGGTAATCCTGATGCATTCATTTTGTGTTTAGGGGCAGACAGAAGTTGACATTGTTCAGGCTTGTCCCTGACACAACCTGTCTTCTGAACTGATAGTAATGCGAGAAGAAAAGCCTGAGTCATGGTTGGAGCTACAGTGATGTAGGTGGCCTTGTTTTAGAAGCTGATTTCTCTAGTGTCATCTCCTGAATAGAAGATGGAGTCTGTTTGCAGTAAGGGCACATCAGCTGACTGGCATGGTAGCTCTGACATTTAGGATGACTGGTCAGAATAGAATTCAAGGGATGATGCAATACGGGGAACATGGGAATAAACAGAGAGGTTGATGAAGCATTAATCAATTTTGCATGATTTGTGAAAAACAATGTAATGCTACCGTACACAGTATATAAACATCACAAGGCACACTGTGTCCTTGCATAACAGCAGGTCAGTCTTTTTGAAATGATGACGACATTGCTCAGCCTCATACAGCACATTTTATAGCTGTAAACCGATATTGCATCCCTTTTTTACAATCTGATCAGCAGTTTTATAGAGGATCCCTAAATGCTGCTGCTGCTGTCAATGTGACCAGTGTTAACACTCTGATTCGGTTAGAGAATGTTGTCTGGTTCAGTGGGGAGAAAACGGACTGCCTGAAAAAATGGACCATGGCTGTAGCCTTCAGCACTGGAGCTAAAAAAAGAATTCCCCTACATTTTTTTGTCCGTCATCACTTGAGGCAGTGTGATGCTGGCCTGAGGGGTATATTTACCCTCCGTCTGATCTCATTATTTTGTCAGGTGTTATTTGGCGATAATGGCTGTAATAACTAGTCTTGCTAAAGATAAAACAGGGATCATCTGAATTATTCTTTCTCCCTTGTGTTCTTTCAGAAGGTTGAGCTGGATGCACAGCTGCTACAGTGAGCCCACTCACATTGTGACTCTCACTCATAAATATGCATGAATGATGGAACACATGCAGGACAGAGCACTGCCCACCCATCCTTTGTCTGGCACCCAGTAGGTTGGTCATGTGCTTGAGACAGAGGGTGCCACCAGCCTCCTTTGGTTGCTTCATACCTGTTTATTGCAGTTGTCTAGTAGTGCTGCTAACTGTGCGTGTCTATGCAGGCGTGTGTTCAACATGACGACACCTGTTTTCAAACAAATGCAGCGTTTCACAGCAGTCTCAGTCCTGTGCCGTGTCCTTTTATGGTTCACATACTTGATCTGTCCGCACACTTGTTTTCGCCACTGCCAAATGCTCCGTCTGTGATGAGGTCATCTCTTTTCCTAGCCATGGCAGATTAGGGCATTTGGCAAAGCGCAAGCATTTGTGATTCATTTCCACCCCTAGAAAACACAACAGACCCTTGACAACACGGGCTGTTCCCTTTGTGCATTATTTACAGTAACTTGCTGTTAACAACCAGTGTAGTCTCCAGAGACTCCGGTGTCGCTGGGGCAATGGAAGCTTGGATAATAAATGCAGATAATGTGTCTATTTCTGGGTTGGCAATTAGTTTATGTAATAGGCCTGTTTTAATATCTTGGGAAATCATCTAGTATGTCAGCCCTGGTTAAACTATTATGGTGAAACTGAGTTGTTCTCTTTTTATTTGTTTCTATGACTACAACCTGGTGTAGCTCCACCAATGTCGATTAGAAGCTTCTAACTTACTGTAATAGGATTAACTCCACTACCTGTAATAGTACATGCATGAAATCTCTGATGGGCATATATTTTGTCGTGTTTTTCCACAGACGACCTAACTAGGACAAACATGGGATCCTCTGGAGACTCAGAAAAAATGATCCAGCGCCTGAGTGATGAACTTCGAGAAGCTCAGGAGCTGGCAAATACTGAGAAAGACAAATGCATTGAGCTACAGGGTAGGATTTTAAAATTCACTGACATCAAAGCCTTGCTATTGTTCAAACTCTGCAGCAATCCACAAATGCCTGGATTGTGTTATATTTTGTAGGAATCCTAGAGGAAGAGAGAAAAGAAAACAAACTACAAGCTGATGAATCTGCAAAACAGATAAAGCTTCTTAAAGGTAAATAAACATTTATTCTTGTTTGCTTATTGAATGGGAAATGAAGAAAGTTTGATGCTCTCTACTGACTGAATGCTGATCCTGGCCCCCTACAGGCCAGCTGCGGCAGCTCCAGGATGAGATGGGCCACCTTAGACAGCAAATGGACGTCTCCTCCAGCTCACGCGATGAACTACAAAGTGCACGTGATGAGGTCAAAGCACTGAAACACTCTCTGGAGGCGGCAGGTGCTGAGCACAAACGGGATGTTGCTGCCATCCAGGGTAACCTGGCAACCACCTTGAAGGATCTGGACAAATGGCGTCAGACTGCCAACAAATACGAGCGCGAGATTGACAACCTGCAGCGCGACCTTCAGCAGCAGAGCAAGCAGTGGCAGAAAACCGCAGAAATACAAGGTGGGAGCAGTTTTTCCAAAACATAGAAAGAGTCCAGTGGTATTTAAATGAATCGACTTTCTGAGCTGTGCACTTCTATTAATGCTTTAACTTTTTCAAAGCATACGTTACTACATGAAGCTTTTTAACTGCAGCCAGTGAGCTGCAATCGATGCAGGTGGAGTGCAGCAGCCTTCAGAAGGATTGCTCTGCGCTGCGATCGGAGAAGCAGGATATCGTAAGTAAGCACCAGAAGGAACGAAGCAGTCTGCAAAATGACTGCGCGTCCCTCAGGGCGGAGAAGGAGGAACTGCTGAAGACTCACCAGAAAGAGAAGGGCACCCTGCAGAGTGACTCTGCAGCCCTGCGCTCCGAGAAGGAGGCGCTGCTGCAGAAACAGCAGCAGCTGGAGAAGGAAGTGGCGAGGTCGGTGTTCGACCTCCACCCTACCTGTGTGCTGTTTGATTTACTTTACCATACACTGCACCGGTTGAACTCCGTGTTTTGTGTTTGCTAGTTCTCATGCCCAAAATGCTGAGCTGACCAAAAGTCTCAAAAACCTGGAGAAATCCCAGCAGGAGTTGGAAAAGAGGCTGGCGGCTCTACAGGTCCAGCACCAGCAGGACAGCACCGTGATGCAAAGTCAACTGGATGAAGCAGACGGCCGCAGCAAGGCTCTGCAGAGAGAGGTACGCTGTCGAAACAACAGGCCAGGCCTGAAAATAACCTGTCGCTGACAATGTCACACATGCGTTGCCTCCAAGGCCTCTATAGCTTCATTAAAATTCAACTATGACATTACAACTGAAGTAACACAATGCAGTCTTCTGTGCTTGTGGGTAAATGCTTTCATTTGCTTTATGCAGTTTGAAGAAGCCAAGTGTGAGCTGGCCGACCTAAAGGAAAAGTACGAGAGCAGTGAACGGGAAAAACAGTCACTGGCAGATGAGCTTGAGCAGAGCAAAGTGAACATGAAGGAGTTACAGGAGAAAGGAAGCAAGGTCAGTGCTGGTCTGTCTGCTGCAACACAAAGCATATGTTTGATGGCTAACGTGAAGTGTAAAATCACATTGATTTATTTAATGACTTGAATGAATTGTCATAGGAAGCAAACACCTGTTGATTTCAAAGGCATGAGCTTTGCAACAGAACATGTTTTGAAAGACTACTCCAGCTGTAAAGGCTGAATCTTCCTCTAAGATTCACCTGTTCTCAGTTTGCCCACTCCCCCAGTTTGTTCTGTTGCTTTGACTGAGGTTTACGCCAGTTACAGACACAAGCGCTCACTGAGGGATGCATTAATAAAGCCACACCCAACTAAAGTATGTCCCATTACAGTTGATTACTATAATATCCCTTCCCTTCTGTAGACCTCCCTATTGCTGCCTGTTCAAGCCATAGTCATCGGCGTTATCCTGGCTTTGCTGTATTGGTGCTTCGGCGCATTGTGGTAGTAAGGTACACATTAGTCCTGTCAAGTCGGCCTCCATCTTTCATCCCCATAAGTGTCCTTGCATGACGTAATCGGGTTCTCCTCATTTCCCAGAATGTCTTCATCCGAGGGGAACGTCTTTTGACTCTAACCGCTCTAATTAAACGGTTCCAGCATCTGTTTGTCTTGTGTGGATCGCTTATGCTTAACCGTTTCTCTCATTGCCTTGACTGGGCTTGTGTCGGTTTCTAACTGGCATTCTCTGCTCTGCATTGGTCTCGATGGCAAGCTTCCGCTGTCAAAGCTTTGGCGTTCCTTGGGTGGGCGGTTCTCGTGACGACGGGTGACGCTCATGTTTTCATTTGTGTGTCGCTACTCATTTCAGAAACCGTGGATGATCTGGGGGCCTGTGGTTGCTGTGGCTGTAACCGCTGTGACCGTTGCCGTGCTCTTCAGGACCTGAGGGAACCTCGCACATGCGTCTGCATTTGTCTGCACTGAAAAACTTGCCCCCTTTTCATATCACGCTACTAATTAGGTGGGCTCGTACCTAACACTTTAATTTTTAAGATGCTCTATTTTAGATGGCAGATGTTAATAAAGGAATGTTAGTTTTGTGTGCAAATAAATACATTTGTATGTCTATTTAATAACGAATGTAGAGATATATAAACTCTGTGTGACGGTACCTTAGGTGGATTTTCTGGACTTTGAATCTCCTAAATGTGACACATCTCTGTAACTGTCAGAATAATAAATGCTATCACAGTGACGTAGCCTCAGTTGAGTGTAAGATGAATGCCCTCAGTGTGGTAATGGTTCATCAACAGCATGTAGCGCAGATGCTGCTCTGGTGTCTTATGGTACACTGCTAATAAACTAGAAACATTTTATTAAAACCTCTTTCATTTGGAAGAAACACAGACTTTACCTGGTGTGTTGTGTTTGTGCACCTGCAATAACATGACATTATTCTTATTGGCAGTGCAAAAAGGTATTGTAGTTTAAACTATGAGGCCATTGATTGTGCACAGACAGCGGGTGATGTCCTGCAGGAAGTCGCTCATACAACATGGGCCATAATCCCAGTATGTGATGGGGAGCAGACTGAGGCTCTGTCCTATAAAAACCCAAAAGGGGCGACTCATTCCCATGGATAGAGGCCTCTCTGAAGTTGCAGTGTCCATTTGTTCTGCTCTAGTTTGTATGTAGGTCATCTGTAGTTGACCAGAGCAGCAGCAGAATGGCAGCCTACACTGGATTACACGGTTTTTAACCTAGGCTTCATGAAGCTGTCTTATTTAATCTGTTAGAATTACTGAAAAGAAACAAGTAGTTTAAATAGAAAATCAGCTGCTTATCAAAAGTGGCTAATTATCTGTATATAATAGCTGTAAAACATTAGTATGCATCATATACTGTAAATAGGTCAGTACATGCAGAAACGCGAGGGCCTTCACTGGTTCGCCATCTGTGTTTGGTGAAGTTCAGATTGTCTTTAACAGAATGAAACGTCTGCCGTCCACAGCTGAATCAGAAACGTTCCCAAACGCCTGAAAGCTTCCCGGTCAGAGTTTACACAGCGGATCTTGACTCATCCCAGTAAACAGGTGACACTTGTCACCGTCTGCCTCTATCCTGACACCCAGTGGCAGGTTCTGGGCCTCAAGCTTGAGAATCGACCTGTGGGGGAGATTTTCTCTTACAACTAAATGTGTTCATCACATTTTAATGCTTTCGTCCCAAATTACATCAGAACATCTGTAATAAAAAGAATCATAAATAGGTAAAATTACTTTATGTAGATTCCTTGCATAATTTTATCATCCACTGATGATGTTGAATCTATGATGAGTTAGACAAACTGGTTGAAATGGAGTCTGACTGAACGTTCACTTTAAAAGATCGATCTCAGAATGTTGTGGCCTGGTTTTTCCCAGTGATGACTAAGAATCAATGGGTTTGTCCAGAGCAAACACAAACCGCTGGGACTAACTGCACCACACGAGGACTGTTTCAAATTTATACTTTACAAGATGAGTTGACAACCTGCTCGTGGAACAAACGGAGTCCCGGCGACGAGCGGTCAGATGCATCTGTGTGGAACGAAGACAGAGGAGGAACAATACATCTGAAAAGTAGGTTAGTGCATTTATAAAGAGAGGCTTTACTTTACACGCTGCCGTTTGATTTGGCATTTGCATTACAGCACTCAGGTGTTGTCAGATGCTGTCTGTCTTTCGGTGAGTCGTGATGGCGGCTGATCTGGATGTGTTGAACCTGTTTATCATCGCTGGGGGAACCCTGGCTATTCCCATCCTGGCCTTTGTCGCATCCTTCATCTTCTGGCCCTCGGCTCTCATTAAAGTCTACTACTGGTGAGGAAGTAATGCACCTGTGCTGGGCCGTTGGTGACTAAAGGCGCCTGAATGAAGCCGCTGCTGCTCCACAGGTACTGGAGGAGGACTCTAGGCCTGCAGGTGCGCTACGCGGACTGTGGTGGCTATCGCTTCTGCTACTCCTGCAGGGGGAAACCCGGGATGAGGCCGTCCATTTTGATGCTGCATGGATTCTCTGCTCACAAGGACACGTGGCTCACTGTTGTGAAGGTCATAGTGAAGCTTAAATCAGATTTGCTGCTGTGAACTCATGGGACCAGGACCCCATGTGGCCAAAGTCTTTACATACCATAACAGCTGTTCTGGGTTTTAACATCATGTCAAAGCTTTGTTGTTTTGTCGCTTCTGCTGCCACAGTATTTACCCAGACACCTGCACATTGTGTGTGTGGACATGCCTGGACACGAGGGAACAACGCGCACCAGCACGGAGGACTACTCCATCCAGGGGCAGGTCAGAAGGATCCATCAGGTACACGGACGAGGCCTCTGTAAACCTGCCCGTTACACTTTACCCCTGCAGTCACCGTGTGCTCGTTCTCCTCAGTTTGTGAAAAGCATCGGCATCAACAGGAAACCGTTCCATCTGGTGGGAACATCGATGGGAGGAACCGTAGCCGGGGTTTATGCAGCGTGTCATCCTGCAGAGATCTGCAGCATCACACTCATTTGTCCATTCGGTGAGTAAAAACTATTAACACAACTATTTTATTATACATGGATATTTATTAAGTATTTATTTCATACACAGTATTTCAATTTTCAATTCAATTCAATTTATTTATATAGCGTCAAATCAGAACAAAGTTATCTCAAGGCACTTTTTAATGTAAGGTTTAAGACTACAACTAAACCCAACAAATCCCACATACAGCAAGCATTTAATTTGACAGCAAACACAGTATTGATTATTGAATTATTACTGACCAGAAACACATTTGTTTCTTCAGGCACAACTCACCCATGTGAGACCAAATTTGACAATCACCTGCAGGACCTGGAGCAGAGCAATTTCACCTTAAACATCCCACTGATCCCCACTACACCCGATGAGATGGAGGACATGTTCAGGCTTTGTTCCCACGTTCGCTTTAAAATCCCGCAGCAGGTCGGCTCCACGGCTGGAAGCGCTCGGAACTTCATTTTGTGCAAACTCAGCCTGCATTTTGCTGTTGTTTAAACCAACTGTATTGTTTAGATTCTGCAGGGGTTGGTAGACGTTCAGCAGCCTCACATCACATTTTTCCAAGAAGGTTAGTGCCTGAAAAATGTAGAATCCTTAGCAAACATCTACGTGACCTGCTTCACTTTCTCTGTTCTTTTTTCTTAGTATTCATGGAGATTTTTGGTGAGAAGTCCAGATATGCCTTACAGGAGCACTTACATCTGATCACTGCACCTTTGCAGGTGATCTGGGGCAAACAAGACCAGGTACCAAATACAAACACAGATGCAGATTCAGTCCTTTGCACAGACTCATGGCCTCTGCTGCACGCTCCTCCAGGTGGTGGATGTCTCTGGGGCTGCAGTCATTGCGGAGGCGCTGTCCGGCTGCAGAGTGGACCTGCTGGATAACTGTGGCCACTCTGTGGTGATGGAGCGGCCCTGCCGAACAGCCAAGCTCATCCTGGACTTCATCATCGCGCAGCAAAACGCCAGCGGCGGCGCAAAGAAGTCCTCCTGAACAAACACCTGCTTCCATCCTCCTGTCACACACAGTACATGTAGGCACATCCACACCAGAGCTTTCCAATGAGGTTTATAGTGTTAACGCATTTTCTTAGCTGCTTCCATATTTGAATACAGTTTTATTTGTAGTGTAATCTATGAAAATAAAACTACCGAAGATCCCTGTGTGCAGAGGTGTGAATAGATGTATTCATGCAGTCGCCTGTGCTTGCAGCAGCGCCTCCCCCTTCTCTCCCCATCTTCCTCCGTCCTCCTCCCCCTCGCGCCCCCCCCCCCCCCCCCCCCCCCCTCCGTGGGTGCGCTGTTCTTCTGCAGCCTGGAGCCGAGCGCAGCTGCCCCGGTGCGACCAGCGGCAAATCACTGAGCATCTGACTGCTCCAGTCCATGTTCAACACAGACCTCAAGAAAAAGGACAAATAGTCGAGAAGCGGCGCCGGCGAGGCTCAGGTTTGGTGCGTACTTCACTTCCAGGTGACGTAGTTGGGATCCTGGCGTGAAGCAAGGCAGAATGAGCAGCGGGACCGCTAGTTTTGTTAGCATGTTAGCTAGGAAGTGAGCAGCTAGCTAGCTAGCAGGCTAAAGCATGTACGTTTGCAAGGGTCGTACTCAGGTGGATTTACTCGTATTGGGCTCTTGTCGTCGGTTCAGTCAGGTAGCATTTATAAGTTAATGTCTGGCTATAAAAACTACAACTTGGTGATTGTTACACGGGCTCGTTAGCCAGATTGCTCCGTAGCAGGCAGTGAAATGCACTGATGCCTGTGTAGAGCTACCAGCCCTACATTAACTGGCTCCGTTACCACTTTATCAGTTAGATTTTTGAGTCGTATGTTTATTGTGTAGCTCATCTGGTCGCATGTAATGAATTGAATAATGAAATGAATGATTTCTGATTATAACCTTAGGTCTGAAGGTGAAAGGTTCAGTTTGTTCTCGTTAGAACAGACAGCCTCTAAATACGAGGAGTAAGATGCATCATTGTTGTACATAGTAGTAGTAAACTGAATATTATCACAAATTATAACAGGTGTTGCATTACATGGCGCCAGTCTGATTCTTCCACATGTAAAGCCAGTGTAAATGTTAAAGCCAGTGTGAATATCTGTCAACTGCTGGGTTGTTTCCTGTTAATTCTCCTCTTCACTAATTTCCACTGCTTTCTGTGATTCATCCACGGTTGAGCAACTGTGTAAACGTTATTCATATCTATGTCCCTGCGATGCAGCTGGTGTCATCGTGACTTTTTGTTCTAACAGGTGAAACCATACGTTTCCTCTGATTGGGTTCTGACCACGTGGCTATAAATCTACAAATGGATAATGGAGACTGGGGACATAGGGTAAGACGTGATAGTAGTAACATTGTAGTTAGGTTCATTTTATTGCAGTATAACACATGGCTTCAGCAGAATCATCCCCTGTTGTGAAACACAACCCTGTCAGCTCAGCAAACAGCACTGTTAATTCCTGATCATGACATTACACCTCACATTTACTTTAGGGAACCTAATGAAATACTAGCTGACTTTCACATTTCCAACTCGGTCTATTTTTACCTCGATTGATGCATGTGATACTTCCTCAGATGACCACGCCTGTTACCTTGAACGTGGGAGGCAACCTGTACACGACGAGTTTATCCACCCTACAGCGATATCCAGACTCCATGCTGGGTGCCATGTTCAGGGGAGATTTTCCCACAACTCGTGATTCCCAAGGGAATTATTTCATCGATCGGGATGGAACGCTTTTCCGGTACATCCTGAACTTCTTGCGGACGTCTGAGCTCACGCTCCCTGCGGACTTCACAGAGACAGACCTCCTGAGGAAGGAGGCAGACTTCTACCAGATCGAACCCTTGATCCAGTGCCTTAACGACCCCAAGCCACTGTACCCTCCTGACATCTTTGAGCAGGTAGTGGAGCTCTCTAGCACTCGGAAACTGTCAAAATACTCAAACCCCGTTGCTGTTATCATCACACAGCTCACCATAACCACCAAGGTCCACGCTCTGCTAGAAGGTATCTCCAACAACTTCACCAAGTGGAACAAACACATGATGGACACCAGAGACTGCCAGGTGTCCTTCACATTCGGACCCTGTGACTATCATCAAGAGGTGTCCCTACGGGTGCACCTCATGGACTACATAATGAAACAAGGCTTCACCATCCGGAACACGCGTGTGCATCACATGAGCGAGCGTGCGAACGAGAACACGGTGGAGCATCACTGGACTTTCTGTCGACCAGCTCACAAAGTTGAAGACTGAATTACTGCACAATTGCAGTGACTAGTGTTAATGTTTGATTTGTCTTCATGTTACACAAATCATCCAAAATAATACATTGCACGTCTATTTCAGTAGTTTATCACTGAGTATTTTCCATTCTGATCAATGTAGTGCTGGGCATAAAGATCCAGGCCTAAACTGTAAAAACGTGAGTTCTTGATTCACTTCTTTGTCTGTGTTTTTACAACATGTTTGAAATTATCATTGAGTTTACACAGCAACGTCAGTATTACTTATCAATTTCCTTCTGTGACACTGTTTTGTACCTAATTGTTGTTAAATGTGGGCCAAAGTATTTTTTTAGCAATGTGGTTATTTAATGTAGCTGTATAATACCTGTCTGTTTATTACAAAGTCAAAATCAAAGACTGAATAGCAACTGAAGCTCTGTATGGTGTCAGATCTATATTGTGACATACATTCATGTAAATGTAAAATTCAAAATTAATTCAAAAGGAAGAGATCCTAAAGTCTGTGAGGTCACAGGTTAACAAATATTCTGTATTAGAGAAACTAACGTTTTTGATCCCAAAGCATCACGTATGCTCTTCTTTATAATAATAAATCATAATGACTTTTTTGTTTTAGAGTAGATCTGAAATTAGACATGTGGCTCTCTTATCTCTGTATGGTACTCTTTCTGAAACCCCTAGTAGCTGTTGCATGTGTCTGATTGTCTTGTGTATTGAGATGTATCCTGTGTCTGTGCTTTGCAGTATTATGTGTCACACCAAACTGTCAAATGTATTTCATCATCCAGTCAAATTAATCCATTTGTGTATTTGTCAGTGATTAAACATTGCCTTTTAGTTGAATGTTGTACTTTACCTTTCATGCCACAGTTTGTGTGGTTTGTAGCTTGGGTGGGTGATGAAAAGGATGGTGCTTACAGTTAAAATTAGTTAGTTAGTAAATAGTATTTAAACAGGCACAAAAAAAACATAACCTTGTGCTTCTGGCAACAATAGCTGGTCAAGGTTAATGTCATATTACTGGAACGTATATAAATATTTGCTCCATGGTTGTAAAAATACAAAAAACAAACAAACTCAGAAATAGGCCTTGTTATTTTGTTCATCTTATTTCATTACAGAGTTTAACAAAACCATGACTGACTTTCTTTCTTTTATGATACCCATAAATGCAAAATCAAGTTCTGGTCAGTTTAATCATATTATTTTTTTCTGGGCTAATCAAAATATTGAATGAGCTGGTGGTGCAGATTTGGCAGATTTGTAGAATTATTTTTTAACATATCAAATAACAAAAACACTGCATTGTTCCCAGAAAATTAGAAGTGATGGAGTGTTAATGTGAAGATTTTTACTCGACTGCATGAGGCTATGATTTACATGATGACTTGTTGACTGATGTGGACAGAAACACCTCCAAATCAACATAAACAAAACTATGGAGCTGGTGAAGGAAATCTGGGAGTTCTGTCACTGCTCTTTCTATTGAAAATGAAGAGGTGGAGGTGGTAGAGTACAAATACCTGGGAGTGACTTGGACAATAAACTGGACTGGAAAAAGGACTCCTCAGCTGTGAACCAGAAGGCTCAGAGCAGGATGTACTTCCTGAGGAGGCTCTGGTCCTTTAACGTCTGCAGCTCCATGCTGAGAATGTTCTATGAGTCTGTGGGTCCAGTGTTTTAGGCTGTGGTCTGTGGGACAGCAGCATGAATGTAGCAGACAGTAACAGACTGGACAAATGATCAGAAGGGCTGGTTCTGTTCTGGGGGTGGAGCTGGACCCCCTACATGCTGTAGCTGAGAGGAGGATGCTGGTCCAACTCCTCTCTATAGACAACACCTCCCATATAATTAATTAATTAATAATGAATAATAATTAATAATTCAAAAACCTTTATCTTTAAAGCGATCATAAGTGTGCACCGCAATTTCCTTCTGGGATTGATAAAGTTTTTTGAATCGTGAATGAACGTAGCATTAGGACTCGTTTTGGGATGTTCGTTTTACTTCCCGGCGTCGACCTGCTATAAGTCGCATCGCTAACATTTCCCCGTGACTTCGCTTACTTCCTGTATATCAGGTTACACATCGAGCGCTCCCTTCCATGCCCGTGGCTCTTGTACCGTTTGTTAAGGACACATTAGAGGTCTCGTTTCGAGGCTAAGTCACAGCTTTTTAGACTGATCCTCCACTGACCCGCGATGCTTCACAGAAGCAGGAACCTAAAGTATTTACTGAGCCTTGTTCCGGGTAAACGGCGACTTGGGACATACCGGTTCCTTCCTGTCTTCTTTTGCATCGGGGGCGTCATGGAGTGGATCATGATCAACGTGAGGATCGGAAAAGAGACTTTCTGTGGGTGACAGACTTCAGTGTCTAAGTGTTTAGATCTAGCTGAGTTTCCTGTTAGCATGTTAGCCTGCATATGTCTCTAGCTCTTAAAAACAAGCCACGAAGCGCAGACTTCTTGTGATATAGTCTTTTGTGTCAATAAGGATTCAATGGATCAAATTCATGCTTGTTTTATTTGTTGTTAGTTTATTTACTTAGCTACATGTGCGAGCTAACTACCAGCTATCAGCCTCCACATGCTACTTTAGATGTCAAGTTATAATCTAAGCATATTTGTCTAACTGTTCTATACACAGCTCGATCTCTTCTTTAATGAATGCACTCTCAAATTTCCTCTTCTATTATTAGCATAATTTACTGTTTGGAGTCTGACAGGTCGTGTTTGAAATATGAAATAACCTGTAAAGAAACAGCAACAAACGCATGATCCTAAAACAGTGGTGACTTCCTCAAGGTGACCCTCGTTTAGGGATAAGACACCTTCCAGGCCCCACGAGTGGTAGCTTCACAAAGTAATAGAGACACTGATGCATGACTTAAGCACCAATGTCAATACTTACTGCTACTAGACGTTAAAGCTGTTGAAATAGTCTGTTCATGTCTGCATATCTGTCTCTGCAAGTATTTATTCCAGATGATCATTCAAATACCTGAAGGACAGGGTTTTCTGCTCCTTCTCTCTCTGGATCTATACCACATTGTTCCAGATGTGGTCAGATGTGCTGTATAAAATCCTCTTGTGCTAAACAAAAGGATAAAAACCTGCCCTGGACATTTTAGAAGCTCCTGTTCTGGGGCCGTTTGGGAAACCGTAGAATTGTTTTCACCTACAGGGAACTGCTCCTGTTTCCTATTATAATTCCTGAGCAGAGAAAGTTCTTTTTCAGGGAAACCCAGCTGCTTTGGTTTCACATTCTTTAATGATGCATTTTTTCCAGCAGACATTTTGGCTTGTGAAGAGCAGGTGGAACTACTCTGAAACGCTGCGCCGGTGATCCAGCAGAACCTGTCTTACGTGAACAGGAACCGTTGTTTTTAGATCTGTCTTTGTCTTGGTTCGGAGTGTGGTCTGCTTTGTATATTAGCCCAGCGACTAACTTAAAACACGGTTTACTGTTTGTATTTAAATCAAAAAATAGGTCTTCATTGAAGGTGTCTTATTTCAGTCCCTCAACTCTCTTTTTTTTTTCCAGATGACGTCTACCGAAGAAAAAGATCAGAACGAGAGTACCAGCAGAAGATAACAGACGGACTAATAGTTCCTGAGTCTGGAGCCAAGTGAACGATGGCCATCTGAGGACACATTGTTGGACTGTTTGCTCTCTATTTCTATTTAAAGAGGTTATAATGAACTTGACTAATAGCACGCTACAGGGTGATGTAGCATGCTATTAAGGAATCAAGATTGAAAGGCTGATGGAGAACTTCTAGCATGCACATTTTATTGTTTATATGGTTTTCAGGCACAGCTGAGATAATGAGTATGATGTAATGATAATCACAGCGAGTCCTGTATGAGTATGACTATCGATACATTAAAAATGCCACAGTGCAACCTGTCAACAGGCCAAAGTGTAACGATATAACAAGGATGTTCTGTTCTGGAAGGTGATAAAAACCAAGACAAACTCTTGCATCTACATCTTTATATCACATCCTCTAAGGTTTACCTCTGTAAGAAACTCGCTTCGCCAGATTCAGTCGTACCATCCAATAGGGAGAGCATGTAGACAGATGAAGCTGTTTGGGTGCAGCGACAGCTTGATGGGGTTCCCTTCCAGTCTCACCTCATCCATGTTGGTCCGGATGTAGTAACTGTCGTTACCGTCGCAGAATGTCTCATCTGTGATTGTGGATATCTTGTTATACTGCAGGGAACAAACGATCCATGATGCATTTAAATCCTGCTCAACTGGCAGAATAAAAATGTAATTGTTATTGCATTTGCAGTGAATAATTTTTTTGAAATTAAAAACATACTTGCAGGTGCACAACTTGAAGGGATTCTGGAAGCTGCGGTACTGCAATCAGTTTGTTGTTTCCAAGGTAGAGATATGTCAGCCTTGTGAGTTTCTGCACAAAGAGGGAAAACTATTCTGTCACCCCTACTGTTTTATCACATATCAGAGGTTCAATGAGGAAGTAGCTCACTTTAAAAATCGTTGCCTTCACTCCCTGGGTTTTAAGCCTGTTGTTACTTGCATCAAATAAGTATAGTTTAGTGGGAAGCGTAGGGAGTTTAGTCAGTCTGTTTTCTGCAAGATTGAGCTCCTCGAGATTGGGAAGTTTCAAAAAAGCTCCATCTTGTATCTCCGTGATGAGATTTCCAGTTAGGTCAATTTTCCTTAACGTAGCTGGACAACAAAAAAGAAGAGAGCTTAAACAAAAGGCATTTAACCGGTGAGACTTCAATGAGCACTTTAAAGGATCTGCATTCACCCATGTTTGCAAAGTCATGGTTGCTTATTTTTGTGATTTTGTTGAAACGTGCATAGAGATACGTGGTTTCCTTCGGCAGAGTGGGGACAGCAGACATTTCAGGTGACACTTCCTCACAGTAAACAGATCCAATCAGACAAACACACAGCAGACATGTTGGCATTTCTGCAAATAACAATAATATTATTTTAATTCACATACGAACAGATGCTGTGTATTTATCTGTGACAAATGTGACTGTGCAGCTTAAATGCTCGACACTGTTTAGATGAGGATACTGGATCAGGCCCCGTTATTACATAATACAGGCTTGTATGTTGAAGAATAGCTCAGCAACTGTTGAATAATTGACTTCAAAATGTTAAAAGGTTGTTCAAAATTAAAATAAACTAACTTTACCTTTGGGTTTTTTAGCTACTTTCTGGTCAGTGTTTGATACTTGGGGAACATCGTAATTGTCAAAGATCTCAACATCCCTCTGTAAAAAAAAAAACTATTAAAAATAGAAAAGTTCCTGAGAATGACGTTTTTGTGACTCACTGATGAAAGTTTCTTACCTTAGATTTTCTCGTGTCCATGTATTTGTTGTTGACTGTAGAGGAAAGTATCCACGGGATCATAACAGATGTAAATATAAAAGTCCTTAACTGTATCATGGTGTCTTAGTCAAGGCTGAGCGAAGAGGTTGCTGTCTGCAAGGCTTGAAACTGTGAGGAGGAAAATTTTCCGGCCAGGTTCTATTAAGCTGGCAGAATTGTGCTGAGTGAGGGAGAAGTCAAAAATTTAACTCAATACATGCTGTGTTAGTGTCACGCGTGGTTATATGTTAAGATATCCAGAAATCCTTTCAGAAAACCCAAAATCTCAGGTTGCAATGTCTCAAAGTAATGTTTCAACCTGATTATTTTTAAATAAATATCTTTGTGTGGAGTGCTGCTTGTGCTGCAGGATAATTTATTGATTCCAGATTTTTTGTAAACGGAGTGTTAGGTTTTTCTATTCTCTTCTTTCAGCTTGTCTATTCCATTATCTTCTCTATTCTGAAAGTGACCTTGACTTTTGACCTTGCTATCAAGACACTGTACTCATAAACTATATTTATGCAATTTGACCAGTATGAGAGCCCCAGTATTCTGTCTGTGATTGTTGGTCTACTCGTGTAACGTGATCAAACAGTGCAGACAGCTGCTGAAGATACTAAATTAGAAGTGATGTGCCTAAAACCAGTGTAATCAGATTCGTAGAAACGTCTCAATCGTGTTATTTTTTACTGGAAGAACAAAAAGCACGCCTCTGCTCATCACTTTGCGGGTTCAAACAAATGGACCTCACGCAAACCATGATTTATTATCATATAAATTAACATTTTCGTGTAATATTCGATACAAACAAAGCGACCATTTGAATTAATGGCGTGGCCTTTTTTAAACCACAAGACATTAAATAATGACTGTATTAAGCGCGTGTGGTCGTGGGAATTGTGTATATTTCGCGTTAATTAGCAGTCGTGTGGCGGCTGAGAGCGGGTGCATTACGTAAGGCAGATGTGTGGCGAGAAAAGAGGAAACAGAAGTAGCGGAGTAGCGGAAGTGGTACTGCCCTGAACGATACGGAGGACGGAGGTTCAGTCGTCTAGAGAAAGAAAAAAAGCAGGAGAACAAGTCCCTCATATTGTAAGTGAATATTCCCTGCGCGTGTACGAGCGGCGTTGTCAGGTATTCATTCGTATTTTGGTGTTCGCGTGGCAGTTTTGCCGCGCCTGCCTGCTCCTATTGAGAAGCCATCGTAACTGAAGAGCCAGGCCTGGCTTCGTAAAAGGCTAGTCGGTTAGCTCGCAAGCTAGCAGCTAATATTTGCCAGCAAGCTAACGGATTCCATGACACTTTGTTCTGACAGGCTCAGCGGTCTGGGCGGGCCGCGGCACCGATGTTGAAAATGAATTAAACGCACAATTAAAACACCGCAGCAGCCATTTTTTGTTATTTTGACGAGTAAAACATATTTTTTTTGTGCTGGCCAGCGCCAGAAACGTAATTTGAGGCGACGCGCTGTCGTTTTGTTAGCTGGCCTAGCTAATAAACGCTGCCGTTAAATAGCGGTAACGCTACATTAGACAACGGGGGCTAGCAAGTGTTAGCCACACTGCGCTTTGCGTTATCACGAATACGACAGATTAGCAGCGCTAACGTTATCTAATCCAGTTAGGTCGTCAACATAAATAAGAACGAATGATCGCATTTGTGATACACCTCAGACCAGATAGCGAACGCATCCGCTCGTCTTACTAGCAGCATTGGAGGATGGCATAAAAACTTGACCCGGGAGGGCTTCGGCCGGTGTAGCGAGTGTCGGTCGAAATCCTGTTAAACCGGCCAATAGCAATGTGCTGGGTGGTAAATTGTAGATAAAACGCGTTGCTGTAAGTATTTTAAGGAACTGGATTCAGTTCTGTTTATTTAAAAAGGACTGTGGAGGATGGAACGAGACGGGATTGGAGGTCCCTATATACCCGCTAGCTGCTAACCTTAGCTAGCGGTGTGTACGGTTGACCCACTTGCTCAGGGCCCAGTTCGCAATGATTATCTTACTCACCGAATCCAGTGGTTTCATGGCTCAAACAAAGCCTAGCTGCTAACAGAAATGTTATCACTTTACAACATATAAATAGGTGTCGAATGGAGAATTTATTGACCATTGTAAATCTTGCTTTTAATTAATACCCTTATATTGACTTGTAATACAGTATTTTGTCTTTTTCAGTCTAGAAAATGGACAAGAACGACCTGGTACAGAAGGCCAAGCTTGCTGAGCAGGCTGAGCGCTATGATGACATGGCAGCGGCGATGAAGTTGGTGACAGAACAAGGTGCAGAGCTTTCAAATGAGGAGCGCAACCTTCTTTCTGTTGCCTACAAGAATGTGGTGGGAGCACGCCGCTCATCCTGGCGTGTCATCTCCAGCATTGAGCAGAAGACTGAGGGCAATGACAAAAAACAGCAGATGTCAAGTGAATACCGGGAGAAGATTGAATCTGAGCTGCAGGAAATCTGCCATGATGTGCTCGTAAGGCCTTTAGATTGTAACTGTTTTTGCTTCAACCCATCCTAACTGATGTCCTTATAATGGTGGAATTTCACACAGCTAAACATGTTTCTTTTGTTTTTAGGGGCTACTGGACAACTTTCTCATTGCCAATGCATCTGCTGCTGAAAGCAAGGTGTTCTATCTGAAAATGAAAGGCGACTATTATAGATACCTCTCTGAGGTTGCATCTGGGGATAGTAAGAAGGGTAAGTAAAGAATGTCTTGCATTTTTGTATTCTAATATTCATAATATATATCATTATTCTTTATATAGTACAGTGTCCTGTAGGAAGATCCTGCCGACATTTTCTAACCCTAACCAAACCATTTTCAGAATTTATTTTACTCAAAATTTTACGCAGTTACCTTTTGGTTCACTTCTCATGACAGCAAATAGTATAATAGTGACAATAGAATGTTTGCTCCACTGCCCTCAGGTGGCCAGAATACATTTTAGTAAATTGAAAAATCGTAAAGATTGAATTTTTTGTCCTCTCTTATGCCTATAAAGATACAGTGGACAATTCCCAGAAGGCGTACCAGCAAGCTTTTGACATTAGCAAGGGGGAGATGCAGCCAACACACCCCATCAGACTTGGCCTGGCCCTCAACTTCTCAGTCTTCTACTATGAAATCCTTAACAACCCGGACAAGGCTTGCAGCCTGGCTAAGACGGTATAACACCCCTCATTTTAAATTCACTGTATTATTTACATTCTCTAGATTCTTTTAGATCTTCAGCTTTTTTTAAATTGGTGCTGGCTGGCTGGAGGAAATCTTTACATTTAGTCACTGCCATTTAGCGACGGTGACACTTAAACATGCAAAATTAAATAAAAAAATGTATCTTTTTATATTTCAGGCATTTGATGAAGCCATTGCTGAACTTGACACTTTGAACGAGGATTCTTACAAAGACAGCACCCTGATCATGCAACTACTAAGGGACAACCTGACTGTGAGTTTTTTTTTCTCCTCTGATCTTAATGCATTTATTAGTCATGACGAATTCTAAGTGTTTGTTTTCTCTCTCTTCAGCTGTGGACATCAGAAAACCAGACAGATGAAACAGAGGCTGGAGAAGGGGAAGGAAACTAATGGAAATGCACTGTTAATCCACCTACACTCTTATCTTAAACACAGACAGCTTATATACATCCCCCTCCACTCCATCAGCCCCTCCCACTTCTGTATGACAAGCAGCCTGAATTGCTCCTGACCAACTAGTTTACCCCTCTCAGTTCACTGTGAGGTGACAGGGTAATTTTCAGTTGTTAGCAGTTTCAGTCACTTTGTGGAAACATGTTGTATTAATTAGTGAGTCCATGTTGCTGTTGTTTTTGTCAGCTTTGTGTGTCTGTATGTAGTGAGTGAGTGTGAATGAATGTGAAAGACTGCAATGGTCTGGGGGGAGGGGGTTGTGAATTCTAATCGTCCTTCCAAATTCCTTTGTCCCACCTAGTTTGTTGTGCATTTTCCCTTTTTTGTTACTTATTTGTGAATTCCTTATATATTTACAGGTTTTATTGTAAGGTAATAAAACTGGCAGTTGATTTCCACCAAACACTGTGATGGTAGGCTTTCCATTTACTTCACAAACCCCAAA
This sequence comes from Betta splendens, assembly GCF_900634795.4. NCBI lineage: Eukaryota > Metazoa > Chordata > Actinopteri > Anabantiformes > Osphronemidae > Betta > Betta splendens. The sequence goes on along the minus strand of NC_040887.2, from coordinate 2,058,534 downwards.
ACTGTTTTCTTTTGAATTTCTAGACACACACGCAATCCTGGTTTCAACTAACTGCAATTCTGCTGTGGGCTCATACAGAAAGGAGGCAGGCTGTATTGTGACACTGACATCTTGATGTAATGCTCTTTAAACATTTTCACAAATTTAGTTTAAATGTTCTAAGGGACCCTTAAATTGTCATGTTAGATTTGTTCAGACATAAGACATTCCACATTATTAGGCATTTAGGTAGGCAGTGCATCTGTTTTCTTTTTTTGAACTAAGTATGGACTGTCATTGTAGTTTTTCTCACTGTTCAGGTGCTGCTTGATCTCAGTACGATGAAAATTGTATGTACGTAAATGTGGTTCCATGTATTTTGCAAGATTGACTATCATCTTTATGTAAACCCTAAAATAACCTTTTATTGATGTTAATTGAAAAATGTCTTACCACACTGTATCAACCCTGCTTGCAAAATATCCCCCTTAAAGCGGTTGTTTTCTCCAAACACATTTTTGTGCCTGGCTTTCTCTTACAGCCTCTGCATTTTCATTTAGCTGGCAGCATCTGCTTGTTGTAGAAATCCTTAAAGAACGAGATAGACGAGATGCAATTCAGCTGGTAAAACTGTTGATCTTGGTTTTTACCCATGTGCATGACACGCAGGCCACTCACAAGATGGCTTGTGTGAGTGGCTGTGTTAAAAATCAGGTCAGTTTGGAGAAGCGCATCACTTTGGAAAGAAGCTCAGTGTCACAATACCATGTATCACCACTACATTCCACATATTGTAGTTGAAGGCACCATTCCACATTATAGCTGACAGTCTGTTTACTCTGACAATGCTCCAATGAATTGAAATCTTCTGTTGAGAAAAAAAAATCATGTCGGTTTATTGTTATGCTTGATGAAAATGCAGTTAGTGAATGTGGAACGAAGCCTGTCTGTATATCAGGTATCTACTTGCTTTGTTTTTACTGACAAGTCTTATGGCTAAAATTTGCTTCTGTAACAGTCTATTACCCAGTGCACACACGTGGTTGTGAAAATTTAGATTAGCTCTAAAAAGCAATGATGAAATGGAGATAAACAATGGTTGGTGTAATTCTAGCTTTGTGTTTATGTATCTTAAATCCATTCTAGTTTCACTATACATGTAAGAAATAGGAAAGTGTCAAAGACCATTCAGTGAAATAAAGTTTCGTTTAAGATAACTGGCAAATTCTGTCTCGTTTTTTGGTTAATTGGGAACAGCAGTCTAAATTCTGCGGTTGAGCAAAGAATGCAGTTCATATGTGGAGCATAGAATCCGCGATTAGGCTTTAGCCGGGTTTTTTACAAGAACTAGTTTTCCTCGCGGCGTGTCACTTCAAGTAGTTCGTGACCTCGGCCTAATTGAATAGTGTGCGGAGGGATGCGCCAGGTGTTCCGCGGTTTTAATTAATCCAAAACAGCCTCCCGCCCATGTGGAAAGCGCACGAACGACACAAACTGCCGTACTTCAGTCCGACGTCTTGATTATTTAAACACTGTAAGTAGCTAATGTGGAGTTTGTCGATTTGAATCCCTTAGATTTACTAAACCCGAGCAACTTCACCCATGGCAAAGAAGAGCTAGTTTTGACTGCTTGCTTTAACAATTAAAAGATTTAGCGTTAGCACTAGCTAGTGTCAGTTAGAAAGCTAGCTAACGGTCATTTTAAAAAACTTTTCAGCAATAGTTTGATATGTTAAGTAATTTAGAATACAATGAAACCCAAATCTTCGTTAGCCCAGAATATCAAAATATTTAGCTAAACTTTGCGGGAGATCCAGCAAGTAGAGGCATGGTTGTGCTCGTGCACTAACTCCTGTTCCATTGCACATGTTCCGCTAACTTGTCAAACTATAACTATCCTCTGATATGCAGCGTAGAGGAGCTACATTTATTTATTATTCATTCATTCATTCTCGTCTGTGCCATTGACTTGGTTTTGATTTGGTTTGCTTCATCAAACCTTGAGGACCGTGGATCCTCCAGAGCAGACGTAATCGTTTGACCAATATGAGCCCTAGGAGCCGTTTCTGATGATAGTTTTAATCTGACGGCTGAATTTTGGACCAATTAAAAACACAGATTTTGGGCCTTCGTATGAAGGTGGCGCTAAATGCTCCTACTTGAAACAGAAAACATGGGAAATGAGCCAAATGATGCAAATCCTGAATGATTTTAAATTATTCATAAACTTTGAAATTGTAAGTGTGGCGTGAGAAAGTGGGTGACTGGCTGAGAGCTTCTGTTTTACTTTAGCGTTACCCAGGATGAACAGTGGTGGGCCAGCGTATCCCCTCGCCTCTTTGTATGTAGGGGACCTGCACCCTGACGTTACAGAGGCCATGCTTTACCAGAAGTTTTCCCCTGCTGGACCCATCATGTCGATCCGTGTGTGTCGAGATATTATCACCCGTAGATCTCTGGGCTATGCATACATAAACTTCCAGCAACCAGCTGATGGTGAAGTAGTAATTTTTTTTCTTGGGATATGTATATGTGATGATATGTTATGATTAAAACCTCATAGGGATCATTGTTAAACCACAAAGAACCTGCAGCTGTTTAGTTAGTACTACTGACGTATTAAAAGACTTCAGGTCCAGATTTTATTCTAATAAAAACTAGTATTCCTAGTGCCTTGTAAGGGCATCCAAGGTACTCATAGAGCAAATGAAGAAAGCAGAACATGATAAGGGATTTGATGTTAACTCACTCAGAGCTGTAGAGGAGTCAAAGTAACATTTTATATTTGTTTTAGCGGAGTGTGCTTTGGACACGATGAACTACGATGTTATCAAGGGTCGGCCAATCCGAATAATGTGGTCTCAGCGTGACCCAGGACTCAGGAAGTCTGGTGTGGGCAACATCTTCATTAAGAACATGGATGAGTCTATTGACAACAAGGCTCTATATGATACCTTTTCTGCATTTGGCAATATTTTGTCTTGCAAGGTAAGGATTGTAGCCAGTATCACCCCTTTGACTACTACAGCGTTAGTAACCCTCTGGTCTTTTTTTGAAGCTAAAACCAAGTTCTTTTTATACTTGATACTCTTTTACTCTGTCTTCAAAGCATTTGTCCTTGCAGGTAGTATGTGATGAAAAGGGATCCAAAGGCTATGGCTTTGTTCACTTTGAGACTCAGGAGGCTGCAAACCGGGCCATTGAGACCATGAATGGAATGCTGCTGAATGACAGGAAAGTGTGAGTGAACTAAATATAATACATTTTTCAAACAATGTCAACTGTGCCATAAGACAAATTGTGCTGAGGCAAAGAGTAGTGGTAAATAAGTCGATGTTAACTATTCAAACAGTTGAAGATGTCAGATCGTTCCAGATGACTCTCTCCATGTTTTTCTTGCTTAGTGGACAGACAGGTAGACATCAGGTGAAGGCCAATTTCCTGGGGAACAATTGTCAGTTTTCCACGCTTAGATCAAAGAATAGGTAGGATCTACTTCTAGGTTTATCAGTTTTGTGAGCAGTGTCATTTTGGGACTAAACAGGTAACAGCATTGACAATTTTTCAGTCCTCATTTATTTTGTACTTTATGTCCTATTTATTGTATGGTGTTGTGTATGTTATAATAGACGTGTGAAGAAGCTGAAATAACAGTTTAATTCTGAACTGGACAAATACCTTAATACTTTTATTTAATCTTTCCTGACCTATGATTCATCTGTATGCAGGTTTGTTGGCCACTTTAAGTCTCGCAAGGAAAGAGAAGTGGAGTTTGGCACCAAAGCTATGAAGTTCACCAATGTCTACATCAAAAACTTTGGGGACGACTACACTGATGAGAAACTCAAGGACGTATTCTCCGCTTTTGGTAAGAAACAATATTTTATTTTTTTGTTTTGTTGCCTCTGCAAAATATCATTTCCTGGCTGAATAAGTTCACAGTTGAACTTCCAACTGTCACTCCCTGTCATTTTCCACTTTGTGCTTTCAGGGAAGACTCTCAGTGTGCGGGTGATGAAGGATGATAGGGGTCGTTCACGGGGATTTGGTTTTGTGAACTATCTAAACCACGAGGATGCTCAAAAGGTAGCACTTTCTTTCACCATGATCTGCTGTTCTTGAAGAAGCTTGGGCCTTTTCATTTGTAATGGTCTCCAGATGACTAATAGTAAAGGGTGTGCATGCTGCTACTCGCTTTCATGAAATCTTTATTATTCAATATTTTCAAATTTGGTCAATTTTTACAATTTTTTACAAACACACTTGTGCAGACATGTAATAAAATATAAATAATCATGCTGGTGTAGTATGATGCTATAGACAAGCAGAACAAAATATGAATCTAATGTGGCACATGTCATACATTGTGAGTGACCCTACATCTACTGCTAGGAGCCACTGTATGTATTCGTTCCAACCTGCTACAAGCATAGCTAACGTGGCATGATTCCCACTTAAGCAGCTTCATATAGACCATTAGTGTACACACAGCCTACTAATTACAAGGCATCTAGTGTGATTTCATGCAGTCCTTGCTTGTCATGAATTTCTTCTCCATTTTCAGGCAGTTGATGAAATGAATGGAAAGGAGATCAATGGAAAAATCATCTATGTAGGACGGGCTCAGAAGCGTTTGGAACGCCAAGGTGAACTGAAGCGCAAATTCGATCAGATCAAACAGGATCGCATCCAGCGCTATCAGGTAATTCCGCATTCTAAACAACAACGTTGTCATGAAGGTTTGCATCTTCTAATGTAAAAGTGCTCTACTTCTTACAACTAGCTAACTGTAATTCAGTCTGGTGTCAAGATATCTTTACAGATCCAAAAAACTGTTTTGATAACCCACTTTTGGATTAATGAAATGGCTGAAATGGTTAATTCATATCTGTTTTTCCAGGGGGTGAATCTGTACGTAAAGAACCTGGATGATGGCATAGATGACGACAGACTCCGGAAAGAATTTGCTCCTTATGGTACAATTACAAGTGCCAAGGTAGCGTTATGAGTTTAGACTTTATTTTCAACGAACTTCCTGTGGTTTTGCAAAATGTATAGAAATACATCACACCAGAAAAATTAAGATTTTCAGATAGAGATAAGGTGAATGGGAAGCAGTACATACACAGTAATATAAGTATGGCAAGCAAAAAAATCTAACATTAAAGTTAAAAAAAGCAAAGGTGACTGGGTGTTCAGATTTAAAATGTGAATTAGTTCAAAGAGTTTAGGACACAAACTTTGCCCTTATTGATTCTTTTTGTATGAAGCTGAACCTTTCTGTTCTACCTTCCTTGCTGTAGGTCATGACTGATGGCTCCCAAAGCAAAGGCTTTGGCTTTGTCTGTTTCTCTTCACCCGAGGAAGCTACCAAAGCAGTAACTGAAATGAACGGTAGGATAGTTGCAACCAAGCCTCTCTATGTGGCTCTGGCTCAACGGAGGGAGGAGCGTAAAGCAATCCTTACCAACAAATATATGCAAAGACTTGCATCCCTGAGGACCATGACCAGCCCCATCATTGACTCCTACCAGCAGGCTGGATACTACATGACTGTACCACAGGTTTGGGTGCTTCACACACCAGTACAGGACGGGAGGGTACTTTATCGCTCCATTGTAAACCTTTTTGACCTTCTTCCTAAATAGGATTTACTTTCATTAGAGGACAATAGTTTAAAACTACACACTAATATTTAGCTTCATGACTTACAGGCCATATTTTAATTAAGTTGCATACAAAATGAAATTCCCTCAGAAGGGTTGCGTCAGGAAGGGCATCCAGTGTAAAAACTTGCCATATCAACCAAATGAAATATTCGCTGTGGCAACCCCTGATGGGATAAAGCCGAAGAGAGTTATCTTTTTACAAAATACAAATGTTATAGGATTTACACACACGGCTCATCTTATTTTACGTCTGTTCCATTTCTGATAGTGCTCCTTCTCCTATACAGCCTCCCACTCGATCCTTCTACAACCACAATACTGTGAGGCCAGTAACTTGTTGGACAGGACAGTCACCGAGACCACAGGGTGAATATGACGTTATGTTGACATCAACACTTGTCTGTATTGATACCTACAGTTTATGCCAGGGTGGGCATTCCTGGTCCTCGAGGGCTGGGTGTCCCTGCTGGTTTTCCAATTCTCCCTGCTGATTACCTTCTTCAGGTGTATCAGTTGGATTTTTTAGCTGCTGATTGACTGAACACACCTGATCAAAGTAATCAGCGGTAATTGGGGCAGGGAGAGTTGGAAAACCTGCAGAACAGTGGCCCTCGAGGGCCAGGATTGCCCTAGTCCTCGAGGGATATAACTTAAAACGAAGTGTTGTGGTATTCATGTTTCAGGCCCCTACTCCACCCATTATGTTGGTAATTCTGTCCCCCGACGTGGATCAGCTGTCATTGCTACTGTCAGACAGGCTTCTACCCAAGCTCCACGCATCTTCAGTTCTACACAGAAGACAAGTATGAATGGGATCTATGACCACAGTATAAGCTCAAATTGCAGTGTGAGGAATGTCAGATTTAATGTGTCCGGTCCTTTTCCCCTTTTTTTTTAGATAACATTGGGACCCAGACTGTAGGAGGGCGAACAGATGTGCCTGTCCTAACCAGAAGTGGCCAATACAAGTACTCATCTGCAGTGAGGAATCCTCAGCAGGTTGTTCATGTACCTGCACTCATGACACAGATACAGGTATCAAGAAAACATATGTTGAAACAAAATCATTGTGTTCACCTTTTATAAACTTGAGTCATTCTTGACTGTCTTCAGGTTGCTCCTGTGAAGGAGCCACCAGTGCATGTTCCGGGCCAAGAGCCGCTAACTGCTTCGATGCTGGCTGCAGCTCCACTAATGGATCAAAAACAGCTTCTTGGTTTGGAGTTTATTTTTTTCCTCATGTTTGTTAATGCAACTTGTATATTCAGAAAGCTAACCTTTAATTCCTTCCCCCCCTTGCACTTTGACACAAAGGTGAGCGACTGTATCCGCTGATTCATGCCCTACACCCAAACTTAGCTGGAAAAATCACTGGGATGCTGTTGGAGATAGACAACTCAGAGCTGCTGCACATGTTGGAGTCACCAGAGTCCCTGCACTCAAAGGCAAATATAGTTCACTTTTCTATGAAGTGGTTAAAGAGAAAACATTAAGTCATGTTTTGTGTTAAACTGCCCTTTTTGTTACTTGGATTTAAAGGTTAGAATAATTAGAACCTATTTAAAATTATGCTCCTACTGGCGGCAGTAGTACAAAGTAAAAAAAAAAAAAAAAACGTGCATTGTTTGATCAGGTGGACGAGGCAATTGCTGTCCTCCAGGCTCATCAGGTGAAGGAATCTTCTCCCAAGAAGTGAGGAACCCCTTCAGGTCAGTAACAAATATCTGTATGTAAGGTCGAGTCACTGCTGCCAGACAACAGCTGTGGCGTAGACTTGTCCAAACTAAATATGGTCTCTTTCAGGTGGCAACGAATTACTGGAGGAAGAAAATACTAAGTGAAATTTAAAAAATGATTTAAGGAACTGTTCTGTAGATACAACAGACGAGAAAACTGAAGTTAAAGAAATTTTGTTATTGCAAAAACTTTTGTTATAAAGTACAGTATATGCATAAAAAATCTGTCCTGTCATTTGTAAAACCTCTGATGCTGGGGAAGCTGCTGTGCAGTTTGAGGTGGAATATTGACTAGACATGTCAAACTACCCAATTAATGTCAATATACTAAAGCCAAAGGCAGGTTACACCCACTAACTGTACATGATGGCTGCTGGTAACTAATTGTATGGGATTTTAAACTCTTTGTTCGATTCCTCTTGGTGGTTTATTGTAGCCAAGATGTTTTAATGTTGAGTGTTTCAGAAAAGTAACTTGTTAATATCTAGTTATTCTTAAAGGCCAATTGAAGTGACTGGTTCCATTTCACCCAGAGAAAGTTTAGCCAACAGGAGATGAATTGTCAAATTTGCTAAAGTTTATTTGGAGCCTTCATACAAAAAATGAAATTATGGCTGTAAAAAGTTACAAAGGATTACTGTTGACACTGATACTTGTGTCGTTAGGCCTACTAATCCAACACAGTTTTGTAACTCTTTGCTATTTATTCAAATCTAAAACAGATTTAAACAAGCAGATAAGACGATAATATTTAAAAACATACGATACCTGAAGATTACTTCTCAGTGGTACTTTTACAACACAAACCCACAAAATTTGAAAAGCAACTGAAAGGGAAAACCCAATTATCAATGGTGAATTGGGCCAACTTATTACAGACAGCCAACTAATTTCACTTCTGTTCCAATGACAATTCCAAGGATGCAAAGAAATATATTTACAGACATTTAGAATGTGTCTCAGACTATCGACGTGTGGGCATTAGAAGCTGTTTTGCAGTCACTGAATCAGGAAAAAGGTTGTGGTAGGTGGGCAAAGGAACATAGGCGGCGGTTATCATTTTGCCTGAGAACAAAAAAAAAAGTCAAAACTTGGTAATTGTTTGTGGTGAAATAAAGTACTTCAATGTGTGGTACACACCTGCAAACCAGCGTCCATGAAGTGCATTTACAGTCGCCATTGCTGCTGGTATTGAGGGGCACTTCACATACACATTACCCTGTGTGAAAAAAAAAATGTTGAGTGAACCCATAAACTGTTTAGTACAGAACTGTTTGTGACTCATGGTCTCATGTTTTTGGCAGGACACTTGTTTTCAACTTACTTGAGCAGAGTTCTTGTCAACGTAAATGTGAACAACTCCTCCATGTTTGTTGCACTCCTCAATCACATCATCTTGGATCTCAGTGGCCCAGTTGGGATCATTCTCTCTAAAAAGGATTCAACATTGTTAGAAGGCTTCAAAAGCTGACATTATTTAAGAATCTGAAATGGGCACATTCTTACGCCTGTGGGTTGAACAGGTTGGACAGCTGAAGGCAGTGTGTGGCCAGGGGCTGTGATGGGAGGTTCAGCGCCTGGTTTGGAGCTGGAGCTGGAACGGCTTAAAATAGATTTTTAAAAAAATGTTAATTGTGGAAAAACAAACAACATAATTTGCATTATGTATGACCTCACCTGCTGGAGCACCAATTCCTCCAAAGGGAATGGACCCAGTCATCTGTAGGGCCTGCTGAGCAGCAGGGGGGATCTTCAGACCTGTTCCTGTAGAGGATGAATAATGTCACTCAAACGGGCAGAAATTAACTGGAAGGCGTTTGGATTAACACAAAGCATTGTTTCAGTATGGACCACTTTGTTGAAACAAAGACAAGTTCTAACTGACCTTCTGCAAGTCGAGCCATAAGCTGTAGACGCCCAGTGGTGCCAAGGTCAATACCGGTCCTCTCTAACTCATCGTTGTCCAAGAATGAGCTGGCAGTTGAAGAGTCAGAGCGCTCTGTAACATGTCCCACCTTCATAGGACGTCCAGCCAGCTCAAAGCCATTCAACTGCTCCAAAGCCTTTTTGGCACATTCAGCATCTGCAAACTTTAAAAAGCAAATAGGTTGAAGTCAACTGAACTGAATGTATTGAAGAGCTGTCAATGATACAGATGCTTTAATTACCGATATGAAGCCATATCCTTTGGATCGTCCAGTTTCACTGTCCATCATCAGTTGGATTCCCTCGATCTTTGGTAAGAAAACAAACTGTTAATTTTAATAAATGTATTAACACATAATATATGTATTTGTGAAACTAACCGACCTTTCCAAAAGGCTCAAAAATCCCTCTAAGCATTTCTTCAGTGATGTTGAAGTGCAGTGAGCCCACATACAGCCGCATTGGACCGGAACTGCCCTTCTGCAGATTATTGGCAGCAGCCGCAGCCCTATTTTTCTCTGCCTACAATTACAAATCAAGTATAAAACCACTATGTTTTTTAATATATCAAACAAATATTAAACTTTTCCAAACCTAGTGCAAACTAAGCTACATGTACCATACTTGAGTCTCTGTAAAGAAACCCACCTGAGAGGCCTGGACGATGATGGGAACCCCCAACAGCCTCTGGCCAGTAAGTCCAATCGCCAGGGGAACTGAAGAAGACTCCACAAACTCTATGTAGGCAATACCCTTAGATCTCCTGGAGTTTCTGTCTGAGATCATTCTCACATCTCTGACCTTAAGAGAACATGGAAAATCATTAGACCAAAGAATATACAGACTTCCTACATCACACAATTCCAACAAAAATGGAAAGGAAACTTACTTTTCCAACAGCTGAGAAGAAATCTTCCAGATCCCGAGCTCTGATTCTTGCAGCAAGCTGCATGCAGAAGACTGTGCGGGCATCTCTCTCTTCTGGTGTTAGATTGTCAATTGGTTGCCTAAAAAGACACAAGGCCAAATATTTAACATTTCTAACTCGTATGACATTTAACAAGCCATTTAAATATATTGGGTTAAAATGACCCATTACCAAAATCACACTGGAAATATGCATATCTGACTCACCTGATGGGGCTCTTCTCTTTTTTAAAGGGGCTCCGACTTTTAGAACGTTTGCGACTGTCAAAGACAAATAAATTTGCTTTTAAACACAACCTCTGTACTTGGTACAATACAGTGTCTATGACTAAACATTGAGATGCAGAACACCTAATGGCCTTGAAATAAATATGCTTTAGTACTGAGTGTTATTATATGCAGTAACAGATCACATGCTAACCGTCTTATTTTTTTGTCTACTTTCACTGTGTAGAAACAACTACTGGAAACTACTTCCTTGTGTTCAACTCATGAAGTTGTGTAAAAGTCATTGCAATGCAGTAAAAGACTGACCTCCCTGACGCTTATAATGGCCTCATTTGTTTAGGAGAATCTGAATTTAACTACAATAGTATGAAACAAACATCACAATGGCAGAGCTATATGAATGTAAAGTGTCACATACATGGGGCTCTTGCGTGCTCTGTATCGCCCAGAACGTTCCTTGCTACGGGACCGACTTCGATGGCGCTCTCTGCTGCGGCTGCGCTTTTTCTCGCGGCTCCGGCTCCTCTTCTTACCCTTCTTCTTGTCTTTGCTTCTGCTTCTTCTTTTCCTAGAGCCTGGGCTACGGCTCTTGCTTCGACTTCTTCTTTTCCTTTAAGCAAAGCAGCACCCAAACACATTATAACGGTGCTACTGTGGTCCAGTATATAAGTCATAAAACCAGAATCATACATAGAAAAGCTGTTCAACACTTACTTCTTGTTCTGGTCGTCATGGCCATTTGCATGAGAGGGCTTGATCTCATCCTAAGCAAGGTTGATAGAAGAAGATCATGAGGACGTAGATGAAACATTTCATGTCGTCAAGGTAAAGGGGGAAGGGATGGGAGAGAAAATGCAAAATATATATAATTAATAATAATAATACTTCAAACTTTCTACTGTCAGGCCTGGACAGTGTCCTTCCACCACCCCAATAGCTTCCCATCCCACTCCTTTTCTCTCTCTCTTTTTAAGAAAGCCTGCCAGGTATATAATGCAACAATGGCAAAGTTAAGGGAGATTGACGAAAAAATTAGCTGAGTTGAGGAAGCTTTGACAAGGCAAGTCATCTCTTCCATTCCCCTTCTAAGAAGTCGTACCAATGCCACTATTTGTGCCTAAACATAAACAAGAGATCCTGTGTGGTTGGTGTCAGTCCAGTGATCTTCACCCATTTTCGTTCTTGGACTGTAAGAGCTCGATGCCACCTCTGTCACACATCTTGCCCTGAAGCAAACAGGGATTCACACTTCTTAGTAATATTGACGCCCAAGAAAACAAAATAAATGAAAAAAATAAATAAAAATAAAATAAAAAAATCCATTAATTCAGCCATTTCTCATACTGCCATTATCTTTAGTTTCCATTAAAGTATTAATAATTATAACCTTTGACTTAAGGATTTATTGCTAACGAAACTCACTTTACGTTACAATGACGCTATATAGAGGTATCTATTTTACAGTCATTGAAGTAATAAATCAGTAGTTGTGGAGTCGTGTAGCATGCAAAAATCAAGATGCTAATTCACATTACTGTTGACTAAGGAAAAGAGGCAGTATTCATATTTACAAGCAACCTATATATAGACACCTCGCTCTACAGTTCAAGTATGTGTAGAACCACACTGAAATACAACTTTTGAAATAGGAACAGTCATAACATAATAAACCGCAATCCGGCATCCGTGTAGTAGACAACCTTAACACACTGAGCAAGTTGATGAATGCATATTTACCTACAGTATAAAAACAGACAGGTGCAATATTGTCAAACCACAAAGACGACAATTTTGTTGCCATTTAAAAACAAAAGCTTAAACTCGACGTTATGTGTGTGAACATCCAGAAACACTGACGGCATGCAGATTGTAAATCTGAATACTGCCTCCTTTGCTGGACAGGTACAGATGGGCGTATGAACCACTGGCATTCACCTTGTTGCAACCGAATGGGGATTGGATGTTCTAGGTTGAATCTCTTTTAGTCCTAAGGTGAACCACAGTACATCAGTATATGCGCAATAACTACCTTCCTTTTTTTCACAGTTCACAGTGGAATCAAAGATGAATTCATGGGAGTAGAGGTGAGATATCATTAGGGAAGTCTATAAAGAGAGATAGATGTGGATTTATTTATAATTCTGTATTGTGTTTTTAATACTCAAATCACACACCACACAACATTCAAGTAAACTTTGTCAAAAGTAGCAAATATAAGGACTCAAGAGTAAAGTGAAACAGGCCCCATCTCTGTAATCCGCAACCCACCTTTCTGTATGGAGCCTCCAGCATGGCCTCGACGTCAAACTCATCAGCCATGATGATCCTGAGGAAGAAAAAGAACAAACGTTTACAGCGGCTAGATTCATTGTAACCCCAAACCAATTTCACCGTACATTTTAACGGAGGCCGCGTCAAACGCTTTTGTTTTTGATATTATTACTACTACTACTACTACTACTACAATAATATAGTCGATAATTGTAAGTATGTCCAAGGATACGTCTACGTACTGTAGTTTTTAAAATCCAAATTATTCGTCATTAAAGTAAAAAAAAATTACATAAGAAGCTCAAATTTTATTCATGATAAATTACGATCAAAATGGTATTGTGCAAGCTTAGTCGGAAGCTACAATTAACATACTCAAGGTAAACTTACTCGAAGAAAAAAAACGACATGTTTCAACAGTTTCTCAACTTCCTTCGATACTACAGATCTACTAAATAACGATAAATAAATGAGAGCTGGAAACTCGAGGTGTGGTAGTTGTGACGCAATTTAAAGTAAAACATGCTTGCTTTTTTATTAACGTCTGTAAACGTAAAGCTCGGACACGCGTTGCACGCAACACGAAGCTAATGCTAACTAACCTCGAGATGCTAAAGCTCTGTCGTTCAAACGCTAGCGTGAGATTATTTAAACCAAACGGCTCAATTTACTGCTACACTCAACGCATCTGATCACATTGTCGTCAATAAACACGTAAATCGATGTACTACAAACCGAATTATAGTTATTTCAACCTTTTAACACTCCCCTGAATAGTATTTAGGTGTAAAAAACAAAGTGCTAGGCTAACAGTGAATTGCCAATATGGCCAGCTAACAGCGTTTCCACGACAGCAAGCTAGCTCCACAAGCAAACATGGACGGTACCTCTCGGGATTCCTGAAAAAATGTGCCAAAGTCAAAAAGTCACAGAAAAGGTGCGGCTGGGGACGCTCGTTTCGACGTATTCGTTTGGGGTGATCTCAAAAGCTTAGTTGAAAACACGAATTTTGAAGTTATGTAAGGTTTTTTTTCAGCGGGTCGTGCCCTGCTACTAAACGCTCTTCTTCCTTCTTCTCGTTCGTCCTGTTCTTCTTCGTCCGCGACCCTGTTGCGGCAGCGGTGCCGTTACCGCCACCTAGCGACGTCCAGCGACGTTTTACTCCAATTTCTACCCCACTATAATACATATAAAACATCAGTAAGAACAACGGAACGCAAAACGACAAACATACAGAAATGTTCTGATAAACACTTTTATTCTTCTCCATAATTTGTCGTGCTACTGAAAGCAGGGATTCAGCCCAACACAGCCTGCAAAACGTTACTGAGGACAAAAAGGCCCACCACCAAGCCGTTTGTTCCACGACTCTCTGCCGCCATCTGGTGATTCCTAGAATTAACAAATGATACTAATCTAGTAATAATTAGAATCAGAATCAGAATCGTTTTTATTCGCCAGGGTTGCACAAGACAAACACCCTCATACCGAACAGTAATTATTTACATATCAATTACAGTTCTATACATACATTATTTTCATGAAGTAAATAAAGAAAATAATAAAAAAAGAAAGTCCTTCTCTATGTGATGGGGTTCAGCTTGGACACAGCCGGGGGGAAGAAGCTATTTTATTTATACCATAACAATTTTTATGAATGATTTATTGTAATAAATGACATGAATAAAAAGTCTCATATCACAAACAAGGTGAACTTTCACATTCAAGTTTTTAGTGTATGCATTAAGTATATTTAGCACCTTTGCTGGGTGTAATGGACAGTTTCTGACAAAGTAATTCTTCTGCCTTATCATGTCTCATGTCTACATATTTACACCATAAACGATATAAGCATTTAGTTCATAGCGACTAAATAAAGACAAGCACAAGCTAATATATTAAGTTTTCTAACTGTTGCACTTCAAGCAGCAGAATCCTCAACTGTAATGGTGTTGTTAGCTTTAAGTGGTGCCTCATAGTCCGGAGGAACCTCAAAGAACGGCTCGTCGTCGAAGCAGAAGTCATCAGATGGAGCTGCGAGCTGTGGCAGTTTTAAAACGAGGCCGGTGAGGATCCCGCCCAGCGCTGACGCCGCTATGGTGGCGAACACAGCTGCCACCTGGAAGAGCGCCTGCTCCTGAGCGCTCCGCCCCAAGCCCGGCTGTAAGCCCGGTATCAGCACCTGCAGCTGCTCCAGCTTCGGGTCACCTTGCACCGGGGCTCTGTGGGCGAAGGTCTCGTACAAACTGGGGCCATACACGTCCTCGCTGGCTGTAAGTATGGCCCAAACCCCTGCAGCGCAGGAGATGAGTCCCGTTAGGCCGTGCAGGTTGTGTATCCCACACTGGTCTTGGATCCTGCAGCGACGCGCCAAAAAGGGGCTTAAATACTTGTAGCCCAGCATGCAGGCGGTGCAGCCCATCATGCCCAGCGCGTATGCAGCTGCAGGTGAGATCATCATGTCCACAGACGCCCCCACCGTCACGCCACCAGCCAGAGTTACGTTCTGAACGTCGGCCATGGTGACCTTTCCGTTTTTGTTCAGCATCACGGAGAGGGCAAAGGCTGTGACGGTGGAGGCGCTGAGGCCGATGAAGGTGTGGAGCACGGCTCGGTGCTGGTCGTCGCCTTTAAGAGTCAATGCGGCGTTGAAGGAGGGCCAGAACACCCAGAGGAACAAGGTCCCCATCACAGCCAGCATGTCGGACTGGTAGCTGGTGGTCTCCTTGGCGTGGCCGTCGTTCAGGTGAGGCCTGTACAGCACAAAGGTCACCCCCAAGCCAAAATAACAAGCGAAGAGATGAACCAGGATCGACCCCCCTGCGTCGTTGATCTTCAGATAAGTCAGCACCACCCATTCAGTGACGGCGAAAACAGGCACCTCCAGCAAAGCCATGACCAGCAGCTGCAGCGGACTCGTCTTCCCCAGAACGGCCCCGAAGGAAATGAGCACCACGGCGCAGGCGAACTCCGCGTTTATGAGGTTGATCACACCGAGATGGATCTTACCGTCGTGGCTGAACTGGAAGTACCCCTGCACTAAGACGGCCCACTGGATGGCAAAGGTGGCCAAGAGGAAGTTAAAAACCATCCCCCCAAAACCATACAGGCGGAAAAATGCCAGCAAGCACCCGAATCCGAGGAATATCATGACCTGGATGTCAGCGAAGAAAGGGTAGTCCCTGTACAAGGCGTTGTCCACGGGCCGGGTCTCGTTGCCCTGAAGCCTGGCGTCCGTGTGCTCGTCGTAGGTGACGAAGGCCGCGTACAGGGCCACGATGAGCACCTCCATGACGAACACGAACACGGGCAGCCGGACGCGGAGGCTGCTCGACCGGCTCTTCATCTTCATCCTCGCTGCTCTTTGGTGCAAATGGCACCCAATTCTTTTGCAGGCTGGAATATATGAGTTTAGATAAGACAGGTCAAAGGCTCGGTCAAGCCTCCGCTCACTCCGCTTGCACAAAAACAGCAATATTCCCTGCAGAGTAAAATACCACTGCATGTACTTTGACCACTGCAATTAGACAGGTTATAGCGCTGATAGATCAGCGTTTATGGCAGTAGACAGAGCCTGTGCACATTCATATAGAATCACACGCTTGTTTCATTGAACATCTACAGCCACTTGAGATCAAAGTGAAAGGACTCCAGGACGTTACGTTCTGTAACCCTGTCAGGACGCAGTCCTCCTGACAGTCAGGCCACGGCAATGAAGCAAGTGTAAAGTAAACACAGCAGAACCTTTAAACTCGGTTCGATACGTTACTGTAGAGGCGTGTGTGAGCACAGCAACCAGCTGATTCCATGAAGCTGAACGTTGTAACAGATGGTGAATCTGCAGCCGCTTGAAGGTCACAGGTGTGTGAAGACATGACATGACCTCCATTCACTACGTTGGACTAAAGCAGCTGCAGCCACAGAATCCAGAACTTAAGCCCATTGGACCACGCGGTGCACAGCCCGCGTTGGCTCCTGTCTGTCTGTCTGTCTGTCTGTCTGTCTGTCTGTCTGTCTGTCTGTCTGTCTGTCTGTCTGTCAGAACGCGCTGTGGCCACGGGGCCTTTTCCTCTGCTCGCAGACAGTCTGACTCCGCGGAGGCCTTCAAGCCGAGCGCACAAACTCACTACAGATGCTCTTGTGTGTTTGTCTGTGTGAGAGGAGTGGTTGCGTCATGGGTTGGGGTTATTGTAGGGTTGTGGCCTTTTGTGGCTTTGTTGCTGGAAGCAGGATGTTGCTCCATAGACACATTCTCCCCACCACTTTCACAAGCCTGAGGCAAAAACCCACTGGAAAAGACCTCTGACTGGAACAAAGAAACAGACGGGTCACCGCCGTCTTGTCTAAATGATGAGGCTGGAGAGTGTCTGTTAGGAAAAACAGAACAAACTGCATTTACTGAGCAAAACAACTGTATCTACAGCCCAGTTGATGCAGACATGAGTAAGAAATGATGGCACACACATGCTCCAACTGGTCCTGATGTAATAAAATGATTTTAATTCAATGCATTTCATGCCGACATGTGAGGTGGTTCTTTGCATTGAACCATTGCTTGTACATTACAGCATTAGGTGGTGGAACATGGGACAACGTTTGCTGCCTCTTGTAACACTTGGCTTTTTAACCTAATGTGGAGCAGAACACACGTCTGCAGGTCTAATCTACAGGCAAATACTCAACTATACAGAGAAATGGACCCGTGCTGGTTTATGCTTCTTATTGTGAAGCTTCGTGTCCTACAGGGAAACCGAGGACTGTACAAATACAGTATATACAGAAGGACCCATGTAGAGGCAGAAGTCAAATCCTTCACCAGTTCAGAGGAAGACGAGATGACGGCTACATGTTTAGACTGAGCGTCAGAACACAGTCAGAACACAGTCAGAAAACACACATTCACAGAGACCAACAGCATGTGAGAGGAAAGAAGAGAGGATGTGACCTTCGTCTAACCTTCATCCTTCCCTCACCGTCACAGTGATAGTAACTCATCACTGGGCTTCAGCGCTGGTTGACGTCAAACTCACTCCCAACGGTGTCACAAAGATTACGATCCAACAGCTTCTGACAAAACTAGCAGCGTTTTAGCAGCATGGTCTAAACTGTAGCTGTGGTCAAATGGCTTCTTGCACCAGAATCAAATCACTCTGATTATTATTTAACATGAAGAAAATCCTATGAAGGAAGACCCCATAAATATTTTTGCCAGTTTTGTAAATTAACACTTGTGAACTTCCAACCACACAATGAAACAAGGACAAGGACAAAAACAGACATGATTAGATGAATAAATACATAAATATACTTAATAATAAATAAAACAGAGACATTCCTCTCTTGAAAATGCCCAAGAACTAAAGGAAAGGATGATCATTAAACATAACAGATAGGTTGGACTCTTTACTTATTATGAATTATTTTTCTGGTCCATATTTGTTTTCGTATTTTTGCTGGTTAGTCAACTTTGATATCTTCAGTTTAAAAAACCCACAAGCAGGAGTGTCGCCTCCTTTTCTAGAATGAGGCCAGCTGTGCTTTACGACATCCAGGTCCTAAGTAGATTTTTATCCATGAGCGCATCTGCTGTGGTTGGACAGTAGCAGGGAGGTGCTTGGTCAGCTGGAAGCTGGGCCTGGAGCTGGTGTGATGGGACTGGAGCTGGAATCTGGGACTGGAGCTGGTGTGATGGGACTGGAGCTGGAATCTGGGACTGGAGCTGGTGTGATTTGACTGGAGCTAGTGTGATGGGACTGCAGCTGGTGTGATGGGACTGGAGCTGGTGTGATGGGACTGGAGCTGGTGTGATGGGACTGGAGCTGGAATCTGGGACTGGAGCTAGTGTGATGGGACTGGAGCTGGTGTGATGGGACTGGAGCTGGTGTGATGGGACTGGAGCTGGTGTGATGGGACTGGAGCTGGTGTGATGGGACTGGAACTGGTGTGATGGGACTGGAGCTGGTGTGATAGGACTGGAGCTGGAAGCTGGGACTGGAGCTGGTGTGATGGGACTGGAGCTGGTGTGATGGGACTGCAGCTGGTGTGATGGGACTGGAGCTGGTGTGATGGGACTGGAGCTTGTGTGATGGGACTGGAGCTTGTGTGATGGGACTGGAGCTGGAATCTGGGACTGGAGCTGGTGTGATGGGACTGGAGCTGGAATCTGGGACTGGAGCTGGTGTGATGGGACTGGAGCTGGTGTGATGGGACTGGAGCTGGTGTGATGGGACTGGAGCTGGAAGCTGGGACTGGAGCTGGTGTGATGGGACTGGAGCTGGTGTGATGGGACTGGAGCTGGTGTGATGGGACTGGAGCTGGAATCTGGGACTGGAGCTGGTGTGATGGGACTGGGCGGCAGCGTGGCCACGGCTCAGGAGTAGATGGTGATCACTTCCCGCCCACCTCCGCGCACCAGAAGGACCCGGTTCAGACCCTCAGTGAGCACTTCAAGAAACTCCATGTCTGAGAAGCAGTGAAGGAGGGAGTTATTCATACCTGGTGCATGCGTTACGTCAGTCTGAGCCACTCCCTGATTCTTTTTAACCTATTCTTTTAACCTCTATTTTCCAGCGTCATTCAAGCGTGCGTGAAGCAGGATACAGTTTTCGTTGCCGACCCGGTTCTTGGGCGGCCCGGGCATGTTGAGCAGGACCAGCTTGGCCTCCTTGGACTTCTTCATGATGACCTCGTTGAGCCGCATGGCCGTGTGCATCCGCCTCACGTCTGTCTGGTTCCTGGAGCGGGACACATTGGGTCAGAGGGGTTCTGGTTCTGTCTGGCAGCGCGTGTGTGCATGGTGCTGGTACTTACAGGTTCTCCCATTCCCTGCAGACGCACGTTTGTTGGGAAACAATAACAAGTTATGTAAAGTGGCTCAAACTGTTTGTTGGTGGCTACAGTCAGAACAAAGTCTAGTTTGCCTCTGGAAACGGGTCGATTAATGCAAATATTTACCACGGACACATGACGTATGGGTAGAGAGCTACTGTCAGTCAGGTTCCTACAACGACACAGTGAGTGTGAAGGCCGGTCTGAGCCTCGGAGCAGCGGTGACTCACGGCTTCATGTTGAAGGCGTCTCTGCCTCCCTCTGCGTTCGCTGCTAGGAGGCTCCTCCCTTTGTCTGCGGCCCGTTTGTGAGCAGGTGCAGAGGCCGCCGGGCCGGTGGCGCCTGTGGGCGTGGGGGCGTTTCTGCCGTGGCTCCGCTGTGGCTGCTGTGGCTGCTGTGGGTTGGAGGCCTCAGACTGAGGGAGGAACCCCGACACCAGACGTCAGTGAAGGGACGAGTCGCTGCTTTGAGGATCCGAGCGCGACTCACCTCCTCCTCGGGCTTTTCTGCCAGACTTCCTCCTTCCTCGGCGCTGGACTGGGGGTGCAACGTGGACGGGTTTTTACGTCGAATGGACCCACGGGACGAATCCGTGATGCTCTGGATCTGCAAAGATCACACTTGTTCTGGACTCCCTCCAGATAAACAAAAAACCAGTCTAGAACCAAGCACCCGATTAGAACCACTCAGCTCCTCCGGCAGCGAGTTGTTGCATCAACAGGACACCAGTGTGTCTTTACCTCTCTCTCCATCTCGTTCTTGGTCAGGTGCATCTGTTTGAGGATCTGTGAGCGTTGCTCCATTATCAGCGTCTTCTCGTAGGTGTAAGCTGAGATGTCACTGTCGTGCTTCAAACGGACACATTTCCACATTTCCACATTTCTCCACATGTAAATATTGGACACATTAAGGTGGCAGTCGAACGCGGCTCTCACCATTTCTACCACCTCCACCTCGGCGTCAATGCGCAGGTGATAGAGGAAGGTCATCAGGTCTTTCTTCATCTGGATGCTGTTGTCGTCCATTTGAGCTACAGTGAAAATGCGCATCTTGCATTTCCTCCACACCTGCGTTAAATAACAGGAATGCGTGAGGCGCTTTGCATTGATATGATTTGCTCGCTGGTTTCCCACCTTATGCTGACGCAGCAGGAAGGGCAGCAGCATCAACATGCCGCCATCGTGGACGATCCACCACACGTCGATGTGGCCCTCGGTGAAGCGCTCGCTGTTGGACGGGTAGCTGGAAATGTTCTTAGGAACCAACAGGGCCAAACTGGCCACAGTGGTTTCTCTCACCACCTCTGAAAGAAATACCACAATTTTAATTGTTATTTTAAATCTGTTATTTGTCTGACAATTGGACCTTGTTTTCAGCTGTGTGAAACCCACCGATGAAGTTCCTGAACTGCTGGTGGCACTCGGGCTGCTTCCAGTTGCGTGGCCAGCTGATCATCACCGTGTTGTGCTTCAGACCTCCCAGGCCTCCGATCTGGATGAGGTGAGACGTCCCGTCTCGCAGGTTGGAGGAGATCACCACCTGAGAGAAGCCCTTCACCTTCTCCGTCTCCATCAACTTACACAGCGACTGCACAGACAGCGGGCGGGAACACAGCTGTCAGGGAGTCTGTTCAGGCTCCAAGCAGCCGTACAGGGTGTGAGCGCAGAGGCAGAACTCTGGACAGACCTGGTCCGTCCGCTGGGCCTCCACGTAGTTGTCAAGGAAGGTTCCTGGAACTGAAGTGCCGACGATGGTCAGACCCTTCCCTGCCTTCAGCTGATTGGCCAGGGAGAGCAGGCGAGGCTCCTCCACGTTCTGCTCCGCATCCACACTCACCAGCACCAAGATCTGAGGCCTGACAAAAAGCCACGCTGCAGTGAAACAGGTGTCCAAGCCCACAGACCATAATCAACCATCACACATAATCCTCCTGTATAGGATCAAATGAGACAAAGCTGAAGTTGAAACCAAGTGACCTCCAGTTCTTGGTGTGTGGGGGTCCCTCCTCCAGCCTCATCAGAGCGAAGCGTGCAGCGCTCAGAGAGATGCCCCGGATCCCATCGCCCCACTCCTTCTCAGCCCTGTTACCCATCACATCCATATGCGTGTGAATTACTGATGCCGCACCGTCTGCTTCCTAAAGATGCTGCCAGGACAACGACTTACCCACAGAACTCTATGTATTTGTAGATGCATGTGGCGATGCCCATGGCCACTATGGCGTAATACCAGGAGCAGATGAACATGAGCGACAGACACAGACTCATACCCAGGAACGACAGAGCCCTGAGGGGGAGGCGTTCATGTTCACACAGCTGGACCTGCATCATGTCTGGATTTGAGCCTGAATACAGGACTACACCCAAACTCACCAGTGGTAAAACTTAAAGCGCGGCCTCCAGTTCGGCGTCCTCAGCAACGTCTGCAGGGCACAGGCAAGATTGACAAACATGTAGCACATTAGGAAGAACCTGAAGGGAAAGAGACGGGTTTTAATAAAACCTAAGACATAAACCCGGAGGACGTGTGCGTTGGAGCGCGGCTCACATGGAGAGGATGGGTGCGACCGAGTCCAGGGACGCGATGATGATGCCGATCTCACAGATGCTGGCCGTGAGCAGCAGGGCCCAGGTGGGCTCCCCGTTGGCTTTGCCGTGTCCAAACACCCTGAGAAACGGGATGATGCCGTCGCGGGAGATGGCCTGCAGCAGACGCGGCGCCCCCGTCAGGCTCTGCAGCCCGGCGCCACACGTTGAGAAGAAGGAGCCGAACACTATAACCCACGGCGACGGCCACGCCAGCGTTCCGATGACCAGGTTCCCGCTCACGCCTTCACCGAACCTGGCGAGAGAGGCCGTCATTCACAAAGGAGCTCACATCCACGTCCACAAAATGATGACGTACTTGTCTCTCAGCACTACTCCTTCTATGCAGGCACCAAACAGCACCACACAAGACATGTCTGGAGGCGAAGGAGCTAAAGAAAACATCAGCCACATTGCAATCATCATAGACAATATATCAGTCAGGTGACTTCATGTGGTCGCAGTGAAGGATACACACAGTGGATGTTGTGCTGATGGCTGCGATGGTGCCAATGGGGATGGACTTCTGAGCATCACGCAGGTCCCCAGAGCGGTTGGACCCGGCCATGATACCTGGGAGAGCAAGGAGCCCAAAAGCATCAGGAAAGGGTCCCTGTAAGGCCTAAAAGAAAGAAAACACACACCTCCACTGCTCATGCACGAGTCCGTGTGACGCTAACCTGTGACGGAGGGGAAGTAGATCCCAACCAATAGGGTGAAGAAGCTGGTGATGTCGGCCAGGACGTAGCGGTTGGTGCTGGATGTGGGAACGTTGGGATCGGCGTCAGATGCAAGGCCTCGCTTCTCCAGGACCATCCCTTTCTCCAGGTAGTTACCAAACAGGTTCTCTTTAAGACACAGCAAAGCATGAGCGCGTGAGCTGAACTGATCCGGGGTCAGGCCCTGATGAGCGAGCACTCACCTGCCAGGATGCCACTGGTGACCCCTGGGATCCCCTGGATCTCGGTGACGTTGTTGTTGGTGAAGTATTCGTCACAAGTGGCGTTGAGAGAGTCCGAGTCGCAGAAGGAGCTCCACAGTTTGGTGGTGACGGTCTCGTTGTCCAGTTCGATGAACTTCGCGCAGACGTCGTATCCTTTGGAGAGAAGTGTTCGATTCCCCAGGAGGCAGACGCTGCAAAGACAAACAACAGCGTCAGTGGTGGAAACCTCTGCGCTCTGTCAGCGCTGGATAAAATCAAGGCGTGACGTACGGGAAGACGGGCGGGTCGATGGCGGTCTTGATGACGCCGGCGTACACGGCCAGGATGGAGAGGATGACGCAGGCCAAGAAGACCAGAGCCAGCTTGTTGACGTACTGGACCCCCACGAACACCACCACTGCCATTAGACTCAGCACGATGGTGCCGTACACCCGCATGTTGTTGAGCAGCGCCGCCTCAGCCTCCGGCCCCTCCAGGCCCTCCAGCTTGAAGATGGCGGCCTGAGGAACGATGTAAATCTGAAAGAGTAGTCAACGTGGCGTCAAAGGTCGACTCACACCTGGATCTGCCTTAATTAATGCAACTCACCAGCAAGATTTCAATACAGCCCAGAATGTACATGGCGCCTGCAAACGTGGTGCCTAAGTAGAAGCAGATCCCAACGGCGCCACCAAACTCAGGCCCCAGCGAGCGAGAGATCATGTAGTATGAGCCTCCAGCTGAGAGTCAGAGACACAGAGGAGTCACTGCTGGGTTCTGCCCCCCCCACGCCCGCGCTGCCGACACTCACCTGGCACCACGCCGTTTGTCGCTATGGCGCTCATGGAGATGGCTGTGAGCATGGTCTGAAAGGAAGCACAGGACAGACGTCGTTTATGACGCTCGGCCTGTTTGTCCAGAGGGAGAAGTGGTGGGAGGTCAGTGGGCTTATTGGCAGATTGGCTTATGCCAGGATTTACTGTGTCACCTTCAGCAGCTGCACAACACACATTATAATTATAGCGTCTATTATATATTATATCAGCTGTTGTATAACAGATTATTGAGCCCGAGCCCCAATTAGGCCACTGATATAATTTGATGTTTGACTCACGGTGGAGCAACACATGAAGACGATGATGAAGGACCCAAAGACGCCTCCAATCCCAACCATCCACGTCATCCGCAGGAACAGGATGACGCCGAAAATATTCTGGATGCATGGTAGGTACACTCCCATCAGGGTGCCTAGCTGAGGGGCCTGGAAAACACAAAGCGGCCTCAGACTTCAGTCAATGCTGGTGTGATCAGGAGTCCTGGTGTGATCTGGTGTGATCGGATGTGATCTGGTGTGAAATAGTGTAATCTGTTGTCCTGGTGTGATCTGGTGTCCTGGTGTGATCTGATGTGCTCTGGTGTGATCTGGTGTGAAATGATGTAATCTGATGTGATCTGATGTTATCTGATTTGATCTGGTGTGATCTGGTGTGAGCTGGAATTCTGGTGTGCTCTGGTGTTATCTGGAGTCTGTCACAGTCTGGACTCACTTCCTGCTTTATTTTCTCATACTTCCGGTTTTGTCTTGTCACCTTTGTTTTAGTTTTATGTTGCAGTCACGTGATATCACCAGCTGTATTCTATCAATCATTACTCACCTGTGTTCTCATTAGTATTTAAGCACCACCTCTCAGCCCAGCACCTTGCCAGATTGTCTTTTGTGTCCTTGCTAGCAATCCAGCGTTAACTCACATATTGTCTCGTTACCGATCCTGTTTTCCTGACCTTGCTTTCCGCCTCACCTGTGATACCGCCTTGCCGTAAGTCCGACCTAAGCCTGTCGTTTGACCACCGATTGCCAGATCCTTGTACTGAAACCCGCCGTCTTTGTGTACAGACCCTTGCCTGCCTGACCACGAGCTCGAATAAACCCTTGTTGTTCACTGAGCCTTGTCTCCGCTGTGCGTGTGGGTCCGCTACCTAGAGCGCCGTGACAGAGTCCTGGTGTGATCTGGTGTGATCTGATGTGATCTGGTGTGAAATAGTGTAATCTGTTGTGATCTGGTGTCCTGGTGTGATCTGGAGTCCTGGTGCGATCTGATGTGATCTGGTGTGATCTGGTGTGATCTGGTGTGATCTGTTATGATCACGCACAAGTCTTACTGCACCTTGACGGGCTTTTTGGACGGACGGGCCCCCTCCTCGCTGTTCTCGGCCTCCTCGTGCTCCTTGCTGCCGGTCGGCAGGTTGGAGTAGTTGGCCAGGCTGCTGAGCAGGGAGGAAACCATGGGGCTGGTGTCCATCTCCTCCTCGAACAGAGCCATGTTCTTGCCGTCGTACTGCTGGCTCTTCTCCACGCTGCCGGCGGCGCTGTTGATGAAGGGGCTGCTTTCTTTGGGGTTCCCATCACCTGAAACGCAGACACACCGGCAGCCTTTCTCACACACTCACTACAAAGTCACGTTTCAGCCATTATTATAGAAGCTGAGACAGAATCCATGCAGAACAGGACAAACAAGTCGAAGCCCGTTCTCATGCAGCTTCAAATCCTCAGTATTAGAAACACTCCAGTTTCTCCGTACAGGCTGTTTTTCTGATTTCGCATGATGGATTAGAGCATTCACTGACTTTTGTAATTTTCTAGGCTCCTAAAATGACTTGAAACCAGTGGGACGTCTCGGTTACATTGCCTCCGATCACTCAAATCACTTTCTTAATCCCGTGTCCACATATGAGGATGTCACTTCTAATACGAAACAAATCCAGTTAATCCTAGACCTTAACTGACTCTAACGCGCCAACAACACTGACCTCAACTGAAAACAGCAAATATCAAACAGCAACAACAAACGTTTCATGAAGAGAATGTAGAGAAACTGAAGGAATATCAAAAATGACCCGAATAAGAAGGAAAATGACCACAGACAACAAACAGATGGGAAATAATTAAAATTGATACAACAACAAGACACATAAGAAGAAGCAGAAAACCGCAGAGATCGAGTGCAAAGAGCAGAAAGAAATGAAAAGCAGCAAAAATGTCTCCCAAAGCGTTAAATGTGGAGAAAAGAAAGCACAAAACAACCACTGAACAGAAGTGAACAATCACTTTAGTTCTACTTCTAAAAAATTATATATTTGAAAATCTGATTATGAATTACTCTAACATGAACTGTTCAAAGCTTTGTGACAGATCATCGTCTTCTGTTGTGACCAGGACTAAAACCTCGTTCTCAAAGCTTCGCCACGAAAAAACTCCAGGAATTATTTGTCTTCATTTTAGGATTTGTGTTTTACAAAGCTTTTAATGGCTCAGCTCTGCATTACACGTGTTTATTTTTTCTGTCTTTATGTGGCCTCGTCTCGTCAGTCTGTGGGAAGTCACCACAGTCAAACACTTGCCTGCTTGTAGGATAATAGTGACAGTGGAGCAGACTGATGATGCTTTAATACTGGAGAAATAAATAATCAGCCTCATGCTCCAACTCTAAGCATCGCTGAGGATTTTACTGGAGCTCATAAACGTCTCAAAGATGATTACGGAAAGAAGCTCATCAGGCAACTTTCATGTCTATGGCATCAGTCCAGAATCTGGATGAACCCAGTAAATGTGTCGTATCCCAGGTCAAACAGAACCAGAGCACAGAAAACAGGTTCAACACACAAGAATCATTGATCAAGAGATTAAAGATTACCAGGAGTGACCTACATAGATAAATTCTTGGAACTGAAGTGTAATGTTTATAGAGCTGCAGTAAAAACTCTGGATATTTCTGTAGATGTAGAAGACTTGGTGCGGCGGGTTCTCGAGTTGCTGTGACTCATGTGAAGATGAGCAGCACTGTCACAAAACACCAGGTCACCTTTGGTTCCTAATTCACGGCATTGTTCCTGTAGCTTCAGTTGCATAAAAGCATTGTTGCATCAGGACGCGCAGCTTCTTGTGACTCATAAATGATTTACATCCATTAAAACATGTAAAACGCCTGAAACACATCTTAAACACACGTTCAGCTATTTTACACACAAAATCATATCTAAGACAACGTGACCTTTGACCTTTGCATCTGCACATTAACACTGGGAATTCTTTTACCCAGGTTCAGGGTTCATGATCGCCTCAGATGAGATTTTGAACGTGCTGCTGTGTTTGCGGAGCATCAGGCAGAGCCGTGACTACGACTTGATGGCACCGGTCAGATGAAAGGTTGCTGCTGGTGCAGATTTGTCCCCTTCATGTGACATGGCTATTACAAAATGGACAGTTTATAGCGGCTTTTAAAAGCTTAATAGGACACGGGCTCAAGGGGATTATCGAGCAGCTGCTGGAGTCACAGAGACCAGCAGAAATTAACTGCTGCATGTGAGAGGATGGCACCAATCAGCTGCACAGCCAGCGCACAATTACATTAAGCCCACATTTCACCTCTCTGGCTGCAACTGAGGAATTAGAGCTAATACCACAAAGTCATTTGTTTAATTTGAAGCACTGTCGTCGCTGGACCTCGCTGTGCCGCACGCGCCGGTGGCCTGGTCTGACTCTCAGACGCCTGCTGGTTCATCTGACACGCTGTGAACCAGGATCTGATCAAAGTCATTATTAAACTTTACAAGCAACACTTGGAACAACAAGCTGAGTAATAAGTCACAGTGTGGCCTATAAATAGCCTGAAGCACTGGAGCGGGTTAACCACTGTGTCCTGCTCATGTGAGCGGTTAATAATTTAATAATTTAATAGGTTGTCTTTTGGTTGAGTCCCGTCTGTTCTGAAGGGGAGAGTCTAGACATAGGAATGCTCCACTGTCTGCTCCATTCAGCGGAGATGGACTTCATTATAGCAGGAGGTGGTTCTGATGTTCTGTTTAGACAAACGTAATAAAGAGGCATGCGCACACACACACACACAAACACACACACACACACACACACGCACGCACGCACGCACGCACGCACGCACGCACGCACGCACGCACGCACGCACGCACACACACATACACACAGGACCTCGGTGTCCTCAGGTGTGTTAAAACCTTGAGCAGCCTTACTGTAGAAGATAAAATCCGGAGGGAGCAGGTTAAAGTGTCACCAGTGAGAATGAGCACATTCTGCAGATACTTGAGGAAGCTTTTGATTCAGAGCGTCAGAGATAAGATAAATGGGAGGAGGAGGAAACCTTCTTTACCCATTGACTTCAGTGACTGCATTCAACCTAGAGGGAACATGTCCAGCTATGAATAAAGCAGCAAACACCAACTACTGTAAAAAAGTCTATCAAGGAGGAAGAACAGGCACCAAGCTACTGAAAATGCAAAGCAGCTGGGACCAGATGTGGAGCCTCTTAAACAAAGCACTGTGGCTGCCACTGAAATCCACTGACACTTCTGCAGCTCCGACACATGCACACATGTTCTCCAACACTGGCATTCTGCTGGTTATGAGACCACACTGTTCCAGCACAAACTCAGGCAACGCAGGTTCATCAGTTAAACAGGAGCAAAGTGAGCATCAGTGAGTGTGTGGAGCAGACATGGAACTGGAACAGTTCAACTCTGATGCACTGAATAGAGACTGATGAGTGTTAAACATCTCAGGGTTTAACAGCAAAAGAGCACAACCAACATCTTTCAAGCTAAGATGTTTCCTATCTCGCAAATCAACTGTTTGTTAAAATGTCTCCCAGCTCAGACGACGAGATGTGGTTCTGTGTTTAGAGAATCAACCACAAAGAGGCTCAAAGTGACTTAAAAGCTCCACAAAACAGCTGCAAGGAAATCACAAAGAAACCAGTCAGAAACGAGCACATAAGTGCAAAATGAAAGTGAGGTGAAGAACTCCAGCCGAGCGAGAAGCTGCAGCAGAGGATCAGCAGAGACGCTGGAGACGCACAGCACATCCACCTGCGTGTCCTTCAGTCTGAGCTCACTGACGCCACCGGACGGGAGGACGCAACCTTAAAACCTGCTCAGGCAGCAATTTAACACAAACCTTCTGCTTCTATCGTTACTTTACTTTAACTGTAAATCCTGTCAATAACAAATCATTTAAATGCACTTTAAATGTCTTTCAGTACTATTGTATTTATGTGTTTATAGATGCTTACTGTTTATTATTAATATATATAAATGCTCGAATTAAGAACTGAATAAACTCCTATTTTTAAAGTGTTTTGCAGAACAATAAAAATCAATAAAAGCAAAGTCATCAGCTCATTGTGAACATGTTCAAATCTGTGCTGTTACTGATCCATCAAATAGAACGAGCAGATGATACAAAGCCAATGAATCAGTTTGATCCAATGATCCACTAACACCATTATTAGTTATGTTCAGTAAAATGTCTTCATAATTAGTCAGTCAGTGGCTTTAGTCTGGTTGAACTGATACTGTTGCTGAACCTCTGCTGCCTCCACTGGGTTAAACCACGTGCTACACTTTAAATGGTCTAAGGTCAATGAACCTCAGCAATAGAAGCATTGAGCCTTTCTCATCTCCTGCTCACAGTCAATCAATCAGCCGTCAACTTATCAGTCTTTGATTTTTCACTTATTTATTAGATAGAATTACTTATTAGAACTAATCCATGGTATCTGCTGTGAACAGAGGAGCCTCCCCTGACTCTTAAGTTTTAAACAAACAGCCAGGTGTGACCAAACCTGACCATCATTACTAAAACTAGTCCACCTCCACATGGATGAAGGCCAACCAGCCAAACAGCTCTTAAAACATCACAAATCTTAATAAAATGACATAAAGCAGCAGTGGTTTAATAGAAACGGTCTGCTGCGTCGTGTAAGATGTTCTCCCCTCACTTGAACTGCACACTCAGCGTTACGAAAGGCAGCTTTGGCCTCTGGCTGAGATGCGACAGACAATGAGCGCTGGCGTCACGGACGCTGCACTCAGCAGCTCCAAGCTCTGAGCTACAAGTGTCTGACAAAGAGACGGATCCGGCACAGGACAAACCTCTGGCAGAGCAGGTCCGGCCCCTCGGCTGCACCATGTGAGCACCATCCATCAGTGACAACACATGCTAGTTTTTATGTTATTACATAATATAAAAACACAATGTGACATGAAGCTCTTCCCGACTTTCCCAAAGTCTCCGGCGCGCGTGCCGACGCCTGCAGCCTCCGGCCCCACAGGCGAGGAGTCCCTCCATCACTCACCCTGGCTGTTGGGTCCTCCCTCCCCCTCCTCGCCGTCGGTCGCGCTGTTCAGCATCCTCTCTCCCCCTGAGTCTGTGCACGCCGAGCAGCTCGGGACCGTAGCTGCTGTGGAAGAGCTGCGGACGCACGAGGATGCGGCCGACCGCGATCGCTGCCTCGGACTCAGAGCACGAAGCGCCTCCTGTGGGAACTGTCCCCCTGCGTGTCCGGTCCAGAGCAGGATGGAGAGACTGCGGCGGCTGCAGCGCAGAGCTGGTGCTCAGTGTCACTCACGCACGCTCTCGCCCTCCGTGCACCACTTGCCCCCCAGTCAGTTTAAGCCTGATGACCACATTCATCATGTATTCAGAAGGTATTATCCCTCCCTCCCTCCCTCCCTCCCTCCCTCCCCCCATCTCTCCCTCCCATATGCATGTTCATCATCATCCATCTCATCATGAGAGGGATTGGGAGACGGAGGGGACACGCGTCAGATGACAAAGTATTGCCTCCTGAGATTAAGAATCTCTTTGATGTTCTTTTCAGACAAAAGACGAGATTCCATTTCATTATTGTGCTCATCCGTCTTTTGTTGTTTCTCCCCCATCCCACGTCTCGCTTTTATGTTCCCTGCGTGGCCGTGGCCCATTAACTGTGAAGGAGCTGCAGGCTGAACTTTTAGAACTCAGAATGCATCCGCACAGAGGATCTGCCTGATGTGTGCACGTCTGCTCCACGCACGTTTTCCTTTCATGAGAAATGTTTCCTAAAAATCACTGATTCTTTCTGTCTGACTGGATATTGTAGAAAGCCATAGAGCCGTTTGGTCTAAAGGATTTAAACTGGGTTTTCGGTGAATCATAACAAACTGAGGAGCTGATGAACGAAAAGCAGGGACTGAGGGTGAAGTAAACAGACACAGCGACGTTTAAAGGGACATTTCAGGTAGCGCTGAAGCGCTGCAGGCCTGTGGAGAATATATCCCAGCGTGGAGCACGTATCATCCCACAGAGCATCACTAATCCGTACCACCTGCCTACTGATAAATATAGCAGGGCACAAACACAACTGGCATCTAATGGATGAAACGAGGGAACAGCATTTTTAGTGTTTCGACGCTCCACGTTATGTCACTTTGGGCCGGCGCTGGTCAGATGAGCTCGGCGCTTTGGCAGCTGTTCAGAGAGACTTTACCCTCGGACTGAAACTAGCAACAGACTCCACCATTCCACTGGTGCCACGCCTGCGTCAGGCCTGTTTGATATTTGAAACAAATGTAGGGAAAAACAGTCTCTGGTGTGTGTGTGTGTGTGTGTGTGTGTGTGTGTGCGTGCCTGTGTGTGTGTGTGCGTGTGTGTGTGTGCCTGTGTGTATGTTTACGTGTGTGTTTGTGTGTCATCCATCTGATGACAAAGGAAAACCACTGTAGACACATTTAGCATGAAGACGGAATGAGCTGATATGAATAATGTTGTCCCGTCTGCTTCAGCAGCTCCATGTAAATGCCTCACATGCAGACGCCTCACATGCAGACGCGTCCGTGTAGACGCCTTACATGCAGATGCCTCACATGCAGACGCGTCCGTGTAAATGCCTCACATGCAGACGCCTCACATGCAGACGCGTCCGTGTAGACGCCTTACATGCAGATGCCTCACATGCAGACGCGTCCGTGTAAATGCCTCACATGCAGACGCCTCACATGCAGACGCCTCACATGCAGACGCGTCCGTGTAGACGCCTTACATGCAGATGCCTCACATGCAGACGCATTCGTGTAAATGCCTCACATGCAGACGCGTCCGTGTAGACGCCTCACATGCAGACGCGTCCATGCAGACGCCTCACATGCAGACGCGTCCGTGTAGACGCCTAACATGCAGACGCCTAACATGCAGACGCCTCACATGCAGACGCGTCCGTGTAGACGCCTAACATGCAGACGCCTCACATGCAGACGCCTCACATGCAGACGCCTCACATGCAGACGCCTCACATGCAGACGCGTCCGTGTAGACGCCTTACATGCAGACGCCTCACATGCAGACGCGTCCGTGTAAATGCCTCACATGCAGACGCCTCACATGCAGACGCCTCACATGCAGACGCGTCCGTGTAGACGCCTAACATGCAGACGCCTCACATGCAGACGCCTCACATGCAGACGCCTCACATGCAGACGCCTCACATGCAGACGCGTCCGTGTAGACGCCTAACATGCAGACGCCTCACATGCAGACGCCTCACATGCAGATGCGTCCGTGTAGACGCCTCACATGCAGACGCCTCACATGCAGACGCCTAACATGCAGACGCCTCACATGCAGACGCCTCACATGCAGACGCCTCACATGCAGACGCCTCACATGCAGACGCGTCTGTGGTGGCGGCCTCGCTCTGTTGCTCTGTGAGCGCGGCCTCGGTGAGAGTGGGCTGCTGGCCGGGCTCTGATTGGCAGGAAGCCTGAGCGCCATCGTCATCTGGGCCAAGCGGATTTAGCTCCTCACCCACGACCCCCCCCCCCCCCCCCCCCCCCCGGTCGCCTGCTGGCCTGATGCTGCACATGTGGCTCCGGCTCCTAAAGTTCACAGAGTCAATCACACCTACACGAAGGCGCTGAGAGCCATCATGAAGGCTGCTTTCTCACCGCGGCAGCGCCAGGCGTGAAGGCAGTGGGCAGAGACAGGAGCCGGCGGAGGGCCCTTCCTGTCGCCCTAAGCCTGCAGATTAAGGCCATGGAGCTCTGGACCCAAATCCATTTTTTGTCTAAAGCACAGTTTCTGCTTCTGTATCAGACAAACACAAACCGACATCTAACACACTTTTAGAGCAGCTGCTGACAAAAACACAAAAACTCCCCCCAGAAAACCCAAGTGTTGGATTAGTTCTGTGCCTTAATTAAAGTTGTGGCGTAGTTTTGTCAAACAGCAGAAGGACACATGTGGTTCAACTTAGCCCCAAACCAAAACATGCCCAGCTTCCAACACGTGAAACACACAAACACACGCTGTAACGTCATAAATCCAAACTAGTTTAAATGCAGACAAACAAGTTGCCCTGACTTTTCAAGCTGAATTGATGAGTTGAATTAAATAACTGTTGAGAGTTCATTCAAATCATTCAATTCATTTTTTAAACAAACATTTATCCTGCAACAATCACTGGGTTCTGTTTGTCTTGAGTTTGGTGCTGAATGATGTCGTTCAGACTTGTTCAGCTCAATCATAAACGCATATATTTTTCCTAGAAATGTAAATGAGAACACGTCTTCTCCTTGAGGCTCTCACCTCACGCCTCCATCTCGTCTACAGCCATGAAGCTTTCATGTGACACAGACTAAACCCTGGACTTCCTGCAGCGACGTGAAGCTGGAACTGAGTGAACACAGATGTGCTCCGAGCAAAAGACGGCAGCGCCACCGAATCCCAGCCACCAAGAACACGGCTCTTTATTTAAAAGTATTAAAAAGAATTTGATTTAAAACCTTCAGGGATTTGTGTTTACAGCAGAGGTTTGTCTTCTGGTTGACCTCAGTTTAAGCTGTAGCTTTCAGCACGCTTTGCCCAAGGTTGTTCAGTAAAAGATGAGGGCTGCTGAATTAAGCAGGATGGATTTCACATACAAGTATATGGTGGACTGTAAAAAAGTCACTGCGCTACGGATGAATTACTGAACAGAACCAGGGGCCGGGGGGCACAAAACCACAAAGAAATGCAAAACATAGAGCAGACCATCCACAGAAACCTCAAACAAAGGAAAGGAAGAAGACAAGACCCCAAATGATCACAGACTGAAGCGTTTCAGCCTCCGTAGTTCACGGCAAAAACGCAAAAAAAGAAGCATCGCGAGAAATAAGAAATAAGATGTTATGAGGAATAAAACACTGACAGCAAAGTTTTGAAGTTTGTTTTGTGCTTCATCGTCATCATAACATTGGCTCTGAAGTTAGAAGCATGACGTCATCATCAACGTGTGTGAAGCACTGTTAACAAAGCGTTTGACCTCAGGTAGAAGAGAGTGGTCGACTGAGCCGCATCAGCAGCACAACAGCATCAAACATCCCCTGAATTGATCAGCCTTCGTCATAGCTTTATTTTTTGGGCTCTCATAATCAAAGTGCTTAAGCAGCAGTTTTGGTCGGGGAAAAATGTCAAGCGGTGTAATCCGTCCCAGCAGCTCATCCTCTCAGCGCGATGACGCGTCCGATGGCCCGGTGGATCAGCGCCGGGCGCTCGCTGCCTCGAGCTTTAGCTGCGTTACGATACAGGCCTGCGTCGTGAATGGGACAGACAGAAGAACCGTGGATCACGAGGGACTCGTCTCCGTCGGAGGCAAAAAAAGCGACGTAATTGAGCCACTTCGCCTTCTGGGGAGCTGCAACAGGACTTTCTCCTATAAAAAATAATGATTACTTACATTCCAGCATAATACAGGCAAGCAGGCAGCCGCAGCAGTAAAAGGCCTCATAATCCCAAACCAGTAGTAAAACCAATCACATTATATTAACAGCACACACAGTAATTGGACAATTTAAAACCCTTCAAGCCAATTTTCTGCTGCTTGAACCATCGAACAGGTCTTTTCACAGCGCAGCATCAGTGTTTTCCCGTTGTACTGAGGCTCTGGAGTGGATAAGTTACGGCTCGACCTCTGACCTCCCTGACACGGAATCCTACACCTCCAGCTTAAACGGCTTCGTGCTTTTTATTTTGGGCCTCCTGCGCTGGATCGCGTTACGGCGTGGCCCTTGTAAAACGGAACCCCGGGCGGGTTCGGCTCCTGCTGTGCCGCTCGGTGCCGACAGATGGCGACACAGACTGCGTCTGCTGCCGTCCTGCTCCAGTCACCGCTCACAGACGGAGGCATCCGTTACTTCAGCCTCTAGATTTATGTCTTCTGCTGTTTGTGTCCGTTTAAAGGTTAGTTTTACCTCTTTCTTTACATTTGACCTCTGTGAGGTTGCTGCTGATCTCACCACATGGCCGCACGTTTAAATTTAGACACTGGTCTGGTCGGATTATTGGGAATCACATTTGTCATATGCCAGTTAAAAATTTTGCTCTTTTTTCATATTTCATGATAATCAAAGCAGAGTCGGCAGCGATAAGATCAGGGAATAATATATGTTTATATTGAAAAGCAGATTTATGCACTATTTTTACTTTTGTCATTTTCATGAGCTCTGAAGTGGATTATCTATAGACACACGCTAAACCTAAAACAGATGTACTAGATTCATATTTTCTATAATTACAACCAAACTCATCCTCTCAGCTGTAAATTGGAGCAGCAGTGACGCAAAACAACCTCGGTGAACCTGAAGTTACGCAATCAACAAGTCTCTTATCTAAACTGAAAGTGAAGAGGAAAAACCATAAAAACATAATCCAGTGTTTGACATGCAACCACAGAGTGACCACTCAGGCATCACGCGGTCTATTGGAAAATATGTGTACTAATCTAATCTAAACCGTTTTAAAATATAGGAGGCAAATGACAAAGCAACGAGACGACAAAAAGACAACAACATTATTGTGTCGTCATCGAGGTCAAAGCAAACACGCGCCTCCACGTGAGCTTCACGGCTGGAACCGTGAGGATCCTATAATGTGAGAACGGGAAAACGAGTCTGTCACCGCACACACCGACAGCAAATACAGACTTCGGGAACGTTCGCAAACATCTTTCCCGATCACTGTGTTACTGTGTACAGTCGCTGCACGCGGTGATGCCAGCGCGGCTCCAGTGAACCCACGCCTCGTCGCAGTGGGTGGCCGCGGGGAGGCGCGCGGGTCCCGGCTGCACTCACGGCAACGCGGGAGGAATCCACAACGTGTGAATCATCGGATGACCCTCGTGCAGCCGCGAGACATGAAATCCCCTCCAGATGAGCCTCCGGTTCCGCAGAGGGGAGAGGAGGAGGTCGTAAAGGACTGGGTTTCCATGGCAACACGTCCACGGCGACACGGGAACCATTGCACGTGTGTGAATTGTGCTGTCTGTCGGCTCCACCTGCTTCCTGTCTTCACCTGCTGGGAGGGTTCGGGTGACCCGCATCAGAACGGTCCGGAGCTGGTTCCGTGGGTCCGGTTAAACATGCATGAGGCAGGAGATGCTGCTCAACTAACCCGATAAAACGATTACAGGCCACGGGCTAAAGAGCCTCGTGGCCGATCATAAAAGCCTTAGTGACTTATTAGTGCCTCTGAACCAAGTCAACATAAAATAACAACATGAATAACTAACGAAGAACGTCTCGGTGAAACGAGGGACGGTCCGAATACAGCGATCACTGCCGGTCACTAATTAAACCCGCAGACGCTCCTTGTTTAGCAGCCTATTAGTCATCAGTGATTGGCCTTGACCCGCGCACGTTGTCCCGTTCATGGGTTAAAACAGACCCGCATCTGCACTTTTAATCCGAGTTGCGTCGTTCGTGCTCGTCACATTAAACAGCAGGCGGATGAATGGAGCGCGGCCCGATGAGAAGGACGCCGGCGGCCTGAACGTCGCCATCACGTCCATCACGGAGCTTCTCCAGCCTCATTCTGCGCCAGCACCAGAACCTTTATGCAGGTGGAGGCGTTTTACGTGTTTGTTCCGAGAGGCTCATCGTCCCGAGCCGTCAGTCAACGTCTGGAAAGGTTTTCACACAGATGGCTACAAGGAACGCGATGTGTGCATATAACGAGGTAACGACGGATCAACCCTGTTTAATCCAGATTCTCTGAATGATAAACTTTTATTAACATCTGACTCAAAGTGAGTCAGCCAGTAATTAGGCCACACTGACTGGGGTTCCTGCAGATGCTTGGCTCGCTGCTTTCTGATCTGTAGAGCTTTAAGCCAGAGTGGCTGTGACACGCTGTGGTTCGGTTCGAGTAAACAGCGGTTCAGTTGGAACCTGCAGCGTGTGGAACCCGCTGGGAAACAGACTCAAACACAGGTTTTTATGCATTTTGAGGATTCATAGTAAAGGGGCCTTGTGAGGGAATTTAATTTGGGCAGTTGAGTGGAGGTGCGTGACTGGCAGCTTTAGTATGAGTTGCCCTTAATATACTTGGAGTCTTTCTCTTATTCAAGGTTAGAAATTGATTTATTCAATCTTAAATTCAGGACCGGGCATCACTGCCTTCATTGGATTAGCTCACAGATTCATTTAAGGAAATTTCTTTCAAATTTCTTTTTATAATTGGATTCACTTTAAAGTATCATGCACCAAGATGCCACATAAAAACTCTCAAACCATGAACCACCCTCTATAATAGAAAGTACAACTGTGAAGAACCATCATATATCACCAACATTTGAGCAGATGCTGTGATGCTGATCATAGTTGGAGATTTAAATGTTGAACTGTGGAGTTCAGTGGAGTCGGTGCTGAGGTTTAGCAGATTTAATGAAAAGGATAAATGATTCTATTTTACAGCCACCTACATGGAGGTACGTTTGAAATGCACAGACTCCATGTTGCATGTGGCCGCCTTGGTTCTTCCTCCAGCCCGGTCCAGAACTGAGGCCGTCTGTGGAAGACAGCCTTGTTCTGGTTTTGTTTTTTTTTAGGTCTCAGCAGCAGGATCCGCTTTGAAGCAGCCGGAGGAGCTTTTTTTAAACCTACTACAATCCAACATGGCTGACGCGGTTTTTACTATTGAATGCTTCGTGATCCTCCACATGTAGAAAAAGCAGGTCTAATGTTTGGACTCAAAGGCGCTGTGAAGCTTCTTCTGCACTGCCTTTTCTTCCACCCACACCAGCGGCCGGTCGTGCTCAAAGCAGAGGCTGTGACTCTGCTGTTGTCAAGGAAACCACCTGCCGTGTGTCTAACCTCTGCTGGGTCTGTGCTGCTTTAACATTCCTGTCATTCACCTTTTTAACGGTTCTCCTTATGAATAAATAAAAGCAGATACTGGCTCAGAGGTAAACCTCAACAATCCAAGCGTACCTGTCCGTCTGCTCACAGTCCTGTTTCTACGGGAGTTAAGCCGCGTTGGCTCCGATTCGTTATAAAGAAAACAAAACTGTAAAAAAACACGTTTGATGTTTTTACAAAACCATTTACTCACTGGCCTAAAGGAAGTCTGTGCTTTCCTGATGCAGAGGAACAAAGCGAATGAGCTCATGGCCGTCATAGCTGCTTAATGACTTTGTTTCTCTGAGCAGAAAACAGGGCCCGAACTGAACCTCTGACTCCATAAAACTCTAATATTCTTCCTTTATTACTGTGGTTTACGTCTTTATTAAAGGAAGGTCGATGGCTTTGACACCACTTTAACGATCCCGACACACATCTGCACTATTTCATGTCCGCCTGTCAGAATACTCTGCCAGTTGGCTTCAGAGCCCAGTGAAAACAAGCAAGATGAGAAATTATTCTCTCAGCGACCATCTTAGAGTCCTGCAAAGGAAGTTACAGCTGCTACAAATAAGCCTCGACTCTAGACTCGCACCATCACTTCCAGTCCGTCTTTCCCATTATACTCAGATCTTCTCCAGTCTTGACTGTAGACATATAACCTCCAGCCAGAGGTTACCAGTAAGGGGCAGACGGGGGGAGTGGGCACAGCTCCTCCATTCCAAGTCAAATTACAACCTTGGGTGTTGAGGGAGAAATGGAAATAAATCTCGACAGCCTTCGGAAAAACACAAAGGACAAATTCCATCTTTTACAACTGCGCCATCCTCCAGACCACTACAAACATGATAAAGACTGAAGCTAATTTGCAGATGGAATGTCAGATTGGCTACCGCAGGGGCCTGACCTCAGCATAGCTGAGATCCTCTAATTACACACAGCCTCAATTAAAGCAGAGTCCATCATCACACAAGACCTGTCAAAAACAACCAAAGCCAACACAACGCAGGGCGAATTCTGAGCAACTTCAAAAAAATACAACTTTTTTGTTGTGGCGACTTTACCACAGGAAGAAAATGCTCAGTTCACAGAAGATGTAACATGAACAGCACAGTTTATTGTTGTTGTGTTGACATACAGCGAAGCTGCTCCGGCAGTAAAGCGCTGCTGCAGCAGGTTGAGAACTCACTTCTTCTTGCCAGGTTTTGGAGCTTTGTCTAGTCCCTGGATGTACTTGCGAGGAATTTGATAATAATCTGAAATTGAAACGAGTGATTAGGGAGATGCTGAACGGAACCAATGAGACACTGATAAGCACTTAGGCTTCGTACCCAGCAGCAGGCTGCCAACTTGGTGAGTCTGATTGCCTTGGATCTGAACTAGGACCTTGTCCTTGGCCCCAGGGATGGGCTGCAGGACGGTGCTGGCCTGCACCCTGTGCTGCATAGCAGTGGCTACAGCGGTGGGGTCCAAACCATACACCTCCAGGTTCTTTATTATAGTCACCTACAGGACGCACATGGGAGACGTTACGGTTAATCACAAATTTAGTCGTAGTAGGTCAGATGTCCAAACTAAACTTTGATAGAGCTACTAAAGCTTCGTCACCTTCTTATTGGAGCCTCGAGAGGCCACAGAGATGTCGATGGGCTCGATGTGACCTTTCCTCACCACTGCAGCTTGTCCAGGAAACACTAGTTGGTAGCACTGCTGCATTCTTTCCAGCGTCCTGAGAAAATGGAGTTTGACCAATGAATCAACAGCTAATACAGAAAGACAGGTAAACTGTGCCAACAGTAAAACATGCTGTAAGGTCATTACAGTCTGCTTATTCTTGTTGAATGATGATGTTGACTCTGTTCACCAGCTCAGATTAGTGAATGTGATTTCAAAGTTTGAATAAAAGCAATCAACATTTGGCACAATGATGGATCTGTGCGGATAAAAGGTTTTAAACTACGCTGGTCACATATAAAACGCAGTAGATCATCACCTGCCGAAAAGGTCGTCCCACTTCAAAGTCTCCACCTGCTGGTACTCCGCTTTCTCCAGCAGGCAGTCGCACAGAGTCGGGGTTATTCTCACATAGCTGTGAGGAGAGAGAAGCTGAGGTTACTGTCCATGGATGACAGGCAACAGGCCCAGGCGTTGTGCGATGCCCGCCTCCACGTGTGATTAGATTTCACCATCAATCATCACGGCCCAAAAACAAGCAGGACATGTCTCTTCAGGTTCAGAGTCACATTTAAGCATTTTAGCCCATTAAATGTGACCTGGGACCAACTCTGGAATATAAAATATACAAAACTAGAATTCATTTCAAAAAATGCCAGGCAGGAGTATTGAGAACAGTGTGTCAACAACACAAAGTGGGACCTTCCCCACATGTTTACTGAAGCTCGAGGCAAAGCATCGACTGAAGGACCAACACTGCATGAGGCCGTTTGATGGTCTTTGATCATGACACAGGTGAGGAGATGAATTAGGAGGAGCACAGAGGAAATGACCCGATCATGACAACTCGTGACAAGAGGGGTCTGCTGAACTTGTAACCTTCCGGTCAATGAATGAGAATTTGTTCTGGTCTTCATCCCCATCAGAGGAGAAAGGCAGACTATTGAGTGGAATCAGTGTGACACAACACCGTGCAGCGTCTGGGTGGGAGGGTCTGTATCATTCATCCTTTATTCCACTTAGGTTCTATTTTGTATTGTGACTTTTTAAATGTGAGCGGTTGTCTCTGAGATCCAGAAACACTGTTTGTTATGTAGATGTGTGACCAGGTGATCTTAAAAAAGTTATATGTGCAAAACTCCTTTGGATCAGTTAGGTGGTAGTTTGTATTATTTATCACAGATTTATAGTCGTTATAATGAACAGCTCAGTGGCAACACTAACTAATTTGACCAAAGGTTAAACTCCAACTGTGAACAGTGTTTTTAGTCATACATGCACTTATGTCAGCAGGTAAATAGGAAATCTGGTTTCTGTAATCGGGGTAGGCCATTAGCGAAACCTGATTTAAAAACCTGAGGTTTCCAGGCGAATGTCAATTCCTGGCGAACAAGGATCCAAGAAACTTGGTTATTGAGTCCCATCAAGTCTGTGTGAACCGGTAACCTGGTTACTTAAGTGCTTCAGTGTTTGATTACTCCAATAACAGAAGTTCTTTCTGTTCTCTCTGTATCTTCAGTCTCACAATCTGAGCATCTACTTACTTCTTATTGTTCTCATCCACCAGTTCATTCTTCTTCACATACTCTGTGATAATACTTCTCACTTCAGCAGGCTGCAGGGCCGAGCCTTTCCTGCTGAAACAAGAAACAAGTCTCACAGCTTCAAGTCACAAAATTCACTAAATTACTGTTTCTAAACCTTTTAATGTTTTAACAGACTTCATTCAGGCTCATTCCATTACACAAGCACCAATCCCAGCAACCGTTATGATTTATGTGACATCAAAGATTCTAATTTTTAATTCTAAAAATCATTATCCCAAACGATGTGTTGGAGTCAGAAATTGTAGTGTCGTCCTCAAAATTACAACCATTTAGTGTATCTGTTAAACAAAGAGGCAGATCAGAGCAAACAGAGGAGTGATCTTAGACACAGGTCAGGATCAGGAATAGTGTGACTTCTGTCATGGGAATCTGCTTTTATCCCATCACAGGACGGTCAGAGGTGGAGGTCAGCTAAACCATAGCCCTCCTGGAGCTGCTGGGATTCAGTGTCTCATTAAAGTAAACATGAAACCTGCGGATGCTTGCTCACACATGTGTTTTGACTCTCTCTGCTATGTCCCCCTGCTGTCTCAAGAAAAACACACACGCTCTAACTCCTACCTTTCTGAGGATATTTGCTGACATTACATTAACCCGAGCTCATCTATCAGACCTGGATGCCCCACCTACAATTATGCTAATTCTAAAACAAAATCCTACAACAAAGTCTTAGGTGTCGCAAAGTTCTTTGAAGCGAGGAGCAATTAAAGTGTCTAAAACCCACAATGGTCCTTCACAGACAAACGCACACACCCACCTTTTGTTTGCATCCACAAAGAGCGGCTCCAGCCGTGCAGAAACAGAGTACAGAGTTGTAATCTCAGGAGGATGATACAGAATTTCTCCTTCTCCTCCATCCTGCTCTGAAGCTGCTTCAACATCTGTCTCAGGAATGTTGAAGGATCGCAGCCTATAGAGTTTTAAAGTCACATCAAGGAGAAGCAGAAGGGCAGTCAGTCTGACGGGCCGGGCTTTAGGTTTGGATCTATAACAAACTGTTGAGGCAGAACTAGACTCACTCTGGATTTTTCCAGTCCACCTCCACAATGCTCTCCACTCCCTTGCTCAGTTCTTTTACTCGCACCAGCTTGTGCTCGTGCTGCATGGCCTGCAGAAACTTTGACAGCTGTTAGAAAAAAAGAGTCCATGTGTGCTTAATAAGAAATATGTCTCGTCATGTGTGCAGCATGTCACAGTGTTTCAACCTTTTTATAGCTGGACTTCTTGATATCAAGTTGTTTTCCACTTGGGCTGAAAAAACAAAGATATTTATAGGATTTCATTTTATTCTTTGGGATCACCTCTATAAACAATTGACCTGTATTTTACCAGCAGGAGAACATGTGGTTGCGGAGAAATGTACTGGTCAGCAGGGGGAGCTCTGACTTCTTCACCTTGCTCTTGAGCGCATGGAGGAAACACTGCAGCAGCAGGGCATCCATTATCGCTGTGAAATCAGAGTATGACCTGGGTCACGTCCTTTTCTCTTTCAACATGCTCCACATAAGATGAGCTTATTCCCAACACGCAATCGTATGGTCACAAAAGGAAAAAACTCAGCACGCCTTCAAGTGAGCCCTGCAACCATTTATTAGTGGGTGTCTCGGTTTAATTTCAATCTAGGATAAAGTGCTTAAGAATCTGTGGCTTAGTCTTATTAAAAACAGATTCAGTACAACTGTGGTGGTACTACTTCAAAGTAGACTTAAATACTTTTTACACAGCATTTCAACAAACATGATGAGGGGAGATGTGATTGCATTAGGTACCTTGTGGTGTTTGCTCCTCGTCCTTCTCCTGTTCCTCATTACCCTTTTCACCCTTGTTTTCCTCCTCGTCAGCCAGGTTCAGATCCTCCACAGCAGGACAGGCTTCATCTGTCACTGTTTCCCCGGCACTCTGCTGCTCCTCTACATACTTCTCAGCCTCTTCATCAGCTGCAAGCTCGTCTCCATACTCCCCTTGTTCCTCAACCTCTACATCAAGCAACGATGGAGGATTTGACTTGTCTCCAAAAGCCCTAACAAAATTAATTAAAAACATGTTATTTACGCAGCAGTAGTTTTAAACAATGTCAACTGTTTGGGCGCTGCTGTGGCCCCAGTCTCAGATCTTACTTTTCTTGTGGTATGTTTTCAAAAGTGACTTCTTTATATTTTGTTGCTTTGATTAGTCTACGTATTTGTATTTCTTGCTGTTAAGAACCCCCCCAGACTGGTGCTGCTGCAGTCATGCCTCAGCTGGTGCTTAGAGTTCTACCCAGAGATCTGTCTTTCTAGTCACAGCCAGCAGCAAGTTAGCTCAGCTTAGCATAGAAATGAGGAAATCTGTTCAGGATTTATCTGGCTGTAACAAATCAGCCTGTTTTCAGTTTCCACAGTAGTAACTATAACTTTTTATTTCTTAAAGGTATTTCAAGAAATTCATTTCACACAGTAGGAAATCAAAAATGATAACCAGAGGTAATCCATGTAAGTGTGGAGAACACACACTCCTCTTCCTTTCATGCCCAAACTCTGCATCTCAGCACTGGACACTGTAGCCGTGCCGACAGCAACAGGAGCTCTACAATCAAACCATACAAAAGCAACTCAATCAAATCTGGAAGGAAATTTTACTGAATCTTTGAATTAAACGTACCTATTGTTCACCACCGTAACACTACAGCAGTCGCCTTGTTTAACATCTG
The DNA here is from genome assembly GCF_900634795.4 of Betta splendens. NCBI lineage: Eukaryota > Metazoa > Chordata > Actinopteri > Anabantiformes > Osphronemidae > Betta > Betta splendens. The sequence continues at coordinate 2,014,496 of NC_040887.2, read as the reverse complement.
GTAAACCACTTGAGGGCACCACCACCCCTGGTAGCATGAGGTCTAGATAGAAAAGCAGTATTAGTTACTTATTATGAGTTCAGTATTAAACATTACTCACGATCTTGGCGTTAAAAAAAAAGCAGACCTGCCCCTCCTATCAACTTCTGAAGCACGGGTTTCCATGTTGTGAAGGCTGGCAGGAGAGCAGGGTATCGCCAAAGCACATACACTGAGAAATGCAACACAATGCACAGCTGAAAAGTTACTGAAAAACGATGGAACTACCGTATTAACTCAACAGATTTAATGTGATGTAAATTAACCACCTGTAGGATACAGACGCTTTTCTACTTCAAAGAACAGGGGGGTTTTATGAAGAGCATAAAGTGTCACTGCATCTCCTTTGTGTGCATAAATCTTAACTATGTTCAACTCCTCTTTGTTGGGGACCAGCTCAGACAGCTCCTCAGCAGAGAGTGAAGGAAAGGCTGCAGATATGTCGCCTTTCAGTTTCCTCCTGAAGACAAAACAAGGATCAAAGTCACATTAGCAAAAATTACTACTGCAAATAAAATGAAATACAACAAAACCTTCATGGCCTCCCGCTTTAAACAATATAATCATGGACTCTTTTGATTACGCTTTCATTATAAGTGAACTGGATTACTATATGATGGAACAACTATGTGCTGGCAGCGACTCACCTGTCTGATCCTTTGATTACCGTGTTGGATTTGACACGAAACGGTTTAGCGAACATTTTCACTACTGCAACAAACTCATCATTTCGTTTTATTGAATAAAATCATTAATGTTAATACATGCGCACATAACCGTTACAGGAGCCTGTGTGAACGACAGGAATTGACGTTTTAGTAGGCATCTATTCCTCGGCTAATGTGATTGTCCGACACGTTTTCTCTTCCGACGAGAAACGACACCGCTGCTGAGCGATGCACCGTTAGTTCCGGGGAGCTACTGACGCTACTGAACTACAACTCCTGACTTGTACCGTTATTAGTATTTTTGTTTTACTTCTTTACGTTTACTGCTTCATTTTATCTTATATTTGGCTTTCAAAAAACATTTGGACACAAGTTAAAAATAACATGAAAGTAAATGTTAATTTGATGTAAGAATGCCAAGCATGTAAATGCTTTTCTTGTATTAATTCTACTGATTTATTCTCTTTTCAAATATTTCAAATATTTTATTTAAATTTCAAACACCTTCATCAATATAATTACATGATGTCACTCAGGCTGGTTTCCCATGTTAAAGGTGTCGGTGTGTGCTTGATACACTTCCAGTCAAAGGTTTCTTCTCTTTTACTTATTTTTCACATATTGAAAACATATGGGGGGCCGAATGTAAAAGGAACACCTATAACTAGTTTTCTCACATTTAATCAAATGACACATGTTTTCTCACATTTAGTTAAATGGGCAAAAGTCTAAATGTAAATGTTAAATGTTAAATGTTCGCAGAGTGTAAACTGAATATTCATGAATGTGCAAGTAGACTCTACCCCTACCCTCAAACAGCGCTGGTCTAAGATCAGACACGCAAACTCAAAAACCTCCAACAGTGCGCGCAAACCCCGCCCACATCTGATCTGGAAACTTTTGTTTTTAGCCTGGACTGGATTTAGTTAAATGAGAGAAAACTAGTTATAGGTGCTCCTTTTACATTTGGCACCCTATAAATGCATCCAGACTATGAAATAACATAGACTGGTTATGTAGTTCCACCGTGAGCAAGTGTGTTTTATATTTTCCATTCTTCAAAGTAGGCGTCTTTTGCTTTGATGACAGCTTTTCACACTCCTGGAATTCTCTCATTCTCGTGAGGTCGTCACCTGGAATGATTTTCCAACTTTCCAACAAAAAGTTTAAAGGTGTTGAGTGAGTGTTGGCTGCTTCTCATTTACTCTTGCATCTAAATTATCCCAAACCATCTCAACAGGATATCCTTACCAGTCTTTCTTACTCTGCCAAGTTGAAATATATTAAAAAAAGAGAAAGCGTCAACAAAAAACAAACAAAACCCAAACTAAAATCACTTTGAAGGTAAGATGGTTTTATAGCTGGCGCTCAGTCCCCTCTCACCCATTATTACACTGTCACAATTGTCCTGGCAGAGAGACGGCTGCCGGCAGCCTGGGAGCGTCACCATTTAAAGCCATGCATTGGGTGATAACTGAATAATGAAGTGAGAGGCTGTAAATGTCTGGCTGTCTGTCAGGACCCACAGCTCTGTGTGCTCAGCAGCGCTGGCTGCTGTGAAGCTTGAAGTGGTGAACGTCTCCATAATGATCCTGACCAGTAGCAGGCGAGACATCAACTGTTATAGATACTCATCTCATCTACACCCAGAAAAGACAGTTCACTGCTAAACGCCTTAAATCCTCACAAAACCCAGAAGCATTAAATAGTTTAGTTTATAAAAGTTGAATACTTTTATTGCTGTAGCGAACACAGCCAGGAAAATCCCTCTTTGGTTTCACTCACCTGTTACTGTAAAGCCTGTAATTATAGACAGATTTTCTTAAAAAGCCTTTAAACACATTTTGTCGTGACGTTTGTTAAGTAAACAATATTAAAATTTCACTATTAGTAACAGCCGTTGTCTGTGTTTTATCACGTTTTCTGATCCGGTCACAGAACTGAGCTGAAAGTTAACAGATGCTGGTCTCTTATCTTTGATTTTAGAAAATCTGCTTCTAATACACAGTTTCCTTTTGGCCAAGGACAGTATGTGTCCTGCTCCTCCTGAGCCTCAGCCAATAGGACGTATAAATAAATTTATTACCCGTCTGCATTCCTCTGGGATCGATTGGTCACTCCAGAGGCATGTGCGTCCAGCAGCACGCTGCTTGTTGTGCGTGGCACATGGTGACAGGTCACACTTAGAGTTAGAGCTCAGGGTTCAAGAGGTGCCGTCATGTCGTGGATCATATGTTTGGTCGATATCATTTCCCAACGGACGTTTCAGACACTTTCCAGTGTGAAAATGATGTTTTTGAAGTTAGCAGATCACAGACTGTCCAGCAGCTGCTCTCTGCAGGTGTCTGCAGACAGGCCTGATTCCTGGAGCGGCTCCGAGAGGCAGGATGTCCTGCACAGAGCGAGAGAGAGAGAGGATAATAATGCTGCTGTGAGTGTGGTTTCAATTTTTCAATTAATTTTCAAGAAACAGCAAAGCTGCGTTTCTAAAACTTATGGTCCTGGACCTGACTCTGCTTCTCTCTCCTCCTCTGGCCACGGCCCGGTTTCCATCTGCTCCTACTCCCTGATGTGGTTGCATCATCAGCTCACCTGAGCCTTTCCCTCTGCTCTACGAACCTCATCTCATTCACTCCCTGTCACCAGCAGCAGCCTCCCTGTGTCCACCCGCTGATACCAGGTCACGTGACCCGTTGCCACCTTTGTTCTGTAGCTCTGTTGGGCTCTGTCTGGTTCTGTTGGGCTCTGTCTGGTTCTGTTTGGTTCTGTTTGGTCCCGTTCAGTTATGTCTGGTCCCGTTGGTTTCTGTTTGGTCTGATTCAGTTCTGTTTGGTCCCATTGGGTTCTGTCTGGTCCCGTTGGGTTCTGTTTGTCATGTTGTTCCTTTAGTGTGCTGCGTTTTCCCTCCTGGTCTTAGTCAGTTATTGCTCGTAGGAGTGTTTTTTGTGTAACTTGTGAGTTGGTTGTACAGTATTTGTCATTGAAGGAGTGTTTTCCTTCTCCTCTGTCGATTCCCTTTGGCTTCAGTGTTTAAAGACTTGTTTCAAATAAGTTCCTCCAAACAAGTCTTATAATAATGTCTTGCCCTAAAAATGACTTTATCCAAATGGATTCCAGGAAGGTTGGTGTGAAATATGGATTATGGATTTTAATGTATTACGTGACCACTGAGCATAAAGTCTTTGAACTAACAGCTGAGGAGGTGGAGCCAGACTGGAGGGCGTCACCTCCACTGGAACCATCACAGCTCCACCAGTGCAGGAAGTGTTTCCCTACTGGGATGCAGTATGTTTCTCTTGATGCACGTGAACAAGCATTTAGCTGCTAATGTGCAGTATATGTGATTATATTCCATCTCTCCTTCCCCTGGCGTTGTTCGTGTTTGGCTCCTGTGTTCATTTCTGAGAGCTGGTGGAAACACCCTCTGCTTTAATTCAAACCAACTGAACAACTGTGAGCGGGATCCAAAACGCTTCAGGGCAGAAAGCAGTAAAAAACAAAGAAGGCTGCTGTGTCTAGTGGTAATTATGCAGGCGTCCACCTATTGTATTCATGTTAAAAAGCTCTAATATATGATCAGTGTTTATAAAAATACAGAAACATTTGATATAACAAAATGTAGTCGATTTGCTTACGCACTGTTTCATTCTCACCCAAAAAATTTAGACGAGTGGATTTAACTGACCTTTCAAGCTTTTAGTAGTAAATTTTAATAGTATTGTTTTGGGTGAAGTCCTCTGCAGGTTGGAAACAGTCTCGATGCTGTTCATGCCACAGTTTTAAGCTTCTTTCATGTGTGAAAAATATTTTTACAGACACTCGTAAAATTAATTTCATCATCTGGCAAATTTGATGTTTTTATTTCTAATATTTTTTGAAACGTGCTTTCACACATTTAGGATTTACAGCCAGCTTGTTTTGTTTAGTTTTTGATTTTTGTGCATAATGTCACAGGTTTTATCACTTAGGCTTGAATCTTAGATGCTCTGGACTCCATGCTGCCACATTTAACACCACGTTGGACTTGATGAACAAGGAAAAACAGACACTTTATGTTTAGCATTAATCTGCATAAGTCGGTTCATAAAAAGTTAAACTAACTAGTCATAAAATCAAGCCATAAGTTTGCATTACATCAATATTAGGGTATAAACTGTGGACCCCTCCAAAACCTGATCTGATGAGCGTTTCCAACAGCTGGATACTTTTATGGAGAGAAATTAATGATTCTTTAGCAGTGAGTATAACTTCTTGTTCTGTTACTGACAGTGAAACGTGCCTGACAACACACACAATAAACAGACAAAAACAACAGTCCTGCAAAATTCTAGTTGGTACAAACTTCAAAGGTTAAAACTGTTAGATGTGGTGATTGCTTCCATATGTTTATCACCGGAAGGTCTGTGTCTGTCTCGTTACATTACTGTACCTTTTCATTTTACAGCGAGTAAACAAAGCTTAGCTATCGATTGGACTAATCAGCTAATTGATGACTAGGATAATTCCTGCATGCATCCTGGTTGCTGGTGATGAGAGACAGGAACCAAGAGGAAACAGAGGATCTGAGATAACAAGCCTCTGCCAGACTAAAGTGGCCGGTTCACAGTAACAGCAGATGCCTGAGAGCAGCGAGCATCCAGTCGTCTGCAGGCAGCATCTGTAACTCATATCCCCCACTCCCAGCCTCGTAAATGGACGCGTGCATCTGCTTCTCCATTATAAAATTGTCAGTTGTTACCACATCATTAAATACTGTGCGCTTAAGACTTTAATTAAATTCATTGCATACGACAATTGTTTATGTTATTATTTGTAATTGAATCATTTTGCTCCTTTGTGGTCAGCGTTTGCGGAATCTGTCCATTAGTCACTCAATCCACCGACGTTAAAGAGCTAACGAGTGAAGCTGGGGTTTTATTAGGTTTAGGTGACGGACAGTTTGTTGGCTGAGACCAGTTACAGGTTTTCAAGTCACACATAATCTACTTTAAAAAACAACAACTCCTAAATCAGCGCTTTTTCTGCGCAGGATGTTTGATTCACTGAGCTGCAGCATCACTTCTACAGCCTCGTGTGGAGCTTCATGCTAAGCCTCATGCTAAGCTAGCGGCTGCGGCCTTGTTCTGCTCTGACTGAGGAAGAAATTTAAGAAGCGTGTTTCCCATGGCTCACACAGTCATCTCACATTCCCCAATAACGTTTTATAGTTTGTGACACATCATCACTCGATTAGCTCTAGTGTTTGGCGCTCACTCTTACTAATATGTTTTTGTTTTCATGAAAATCATACTGAATTTTGGGAGCTCTTGGGAGTTTAGGGTTCCTGATGTCAGTGACAGCAACAGTTCAGCACAAACAGGGCGTCTGTTAAAGGATGTCATCCACAGAGCTTCCCAAAGCTGTTGATTTGATTCAGTTGGGACACAAATCAGTACTTCAAGTTTACTTACGTTAATGAATGAAATGAAATGAAATGAATACAAGTTCAAGTTCAGATTTTGAAATTTTAGTTTTTGATGTTTACAGAAATAACAAAAGTGAAGCCAGCTGGAGTTCTCGCACGTCAGCTGATGAAAATGAAGCCTGTTCTGTTGTTTTAAGGCCTTTGACTTTAACACCTTTGAATAATCTGAACTAATGAACTGGTGACGAGAACAGGGGCTTCTGACGTTATCCCGCCATTCAATGGTCATTATCAGTGGTTATCAGCCCATACGTATGGGCCGGTAGGTGCCCATCTACCTGCTGGCAGCGGTGAATAGGTGCAGTAGGTCGCTGTCATTGATTCGTAAGGTTGATCACGGCTCGGATGATTTAACCAGCAGAGTCAGTAGGGGCGCTGTTGAGCGGTTTTTGTTCCGACGGGAGGATCGAAGTTTTTGATTTTGATTTATTAGCGAGCATAACTTAGCAAGTAGCTAGCGGTGTTGTGTTAGCTAACTGTAACCTGAACCCCCCACCTGTTATCCAGCCCTAACCCTAACCACAATAACCTCTAAAGCTGCTAAACGTAGCAACTTAGCTAGCTGCTAGCTGTTAGCTGTTAGCGAGGAGGCAGAGCAGGCACCCACTGGCCGTACGAATGCGCTGATAAGTTCTGATCAGCCCATTCGTTATGGCTGATAACATCCGAAGTTCTTCTACAGTAACTTCACTGACCTGAGTTCTACTTGATCAGACCTGATGTTAATGTTTGAACAGACCAAGACGAGGTGCTAATGATTGTAACCTGTTTCTTCTGCTACACGTAGACATGAGTGGCTTGTGTTTCATTTAGGTATTTAGAGCAGGAGCAGTAGCAGCATAGTGGAGGAGCCGTTCCCTGTTTTTCTTGTCTCGGCCAAATTATTAAATGCCTCAAGGTAGAATCTGGATGCAATTACTGTACAGTCCTTACACAACATCATTGTGTTCATAGTTTGGTTGAATAGAAGCTGAATTCTTAGGAGACGGTTTGGTTTCCCTGCAATCTTCTTTTCAAGCTTCACTGTTAACGGCTCTGTTTCCTCAGTGTTGCCTTCAGGGCATCTGCCTCCTGTGAAGAAGAGAACCGTTATTCTCTGAGCAAGATGGAAAATCATATATGCGCTAATGAGCCGACGTCTGTTTTTACATTCACCTATAAAAAGTATTAATGGTGGAGTGGAGTCAGTTTTTTCAGTTTAAATGTAATTATTCCTTTTGGCACCGCAGCGGCTCCAGAGAAGCATTAAAGACCTGCTTGCTGCATTTAATACGTCTGTAAATGTGCTGTACTTTCACAGATTGGACTGTTATTAAATACCGTGCAGATTGTGGGATTTCTCTCTGTCTGCTCAAAGACTTTGTGTTTAAACAATGCTCCATTTGTGGTCACACTGGGCCACAGTATTGAGCTTTGACATGATCTGGTCAGTACCTCCATGATGATGATGATGATGATGATGATGATGATGATGATATTTCCTCCTGATAACAGCTGATCTGATGTATTTCTGAAACCCAACCAGGAGTTCGAGCATCACCCCGTTCATAAGCCACTGGCGCATCATCGCGACGCTTCCTTTAGGCTTAAATCATGTTGACGAGTCCTGTGTAAGTGTGCGACTGCAGCAGCCGGCGGCACCTCCTCACGCCAGCTGTGTGCTGGAAAAGAGCCGGAGAAGCTTTGATGTGGGCCGAACGCCTCTGTAGCTCTGATTTACGGCTTTTTGTAGCAGCTGTCACAGAACAAAACGGACCGCAGTGGTTTGTCATTCATTTAAAAAATTATAAGTCAGTCAAACAGAATTCCATAAGTGTTTTGAAATAAGTCGCTGAAATATGAAAAATCTAAATGCTAAAAAGCTGTTTGTTTGGGTGGAGATGACAGATGTCCTGTAAACTTGATTAGGGACTCAAATAAAACCTAAAACCCTTCTTTTCTGTCTGATTTCTAATCATTAAATGCTCCACACCACCTCCAGGCATAACATCATTACACGCTCCACGACTCTCACCGCTCATCGACTGCTGCCTGTTAAACCTTTTAATCAGACTCTGGTGCATTTTGCATTGAGCATAAAGATAAATTAATGTCCAACAGTCTCCGCCCGTATGTCTTAAAGCATTAATGGCACTAATGGAATACACGCCTTGAGGTTTCTGTGTGACTTCAGTGCAGACGCTGCTGAGAAGTCGAGCAGTGAAGTGTTTTCTCCTGTTTGTGCTTCAGTCTCCTGACGCCTCTGTGGCTTTTGTGGTGTTTGATCAGCTCTGCATTCATTGTTAGCGTCTCTGCTCGAGAATATAATGAGCCACTTAGTGATTTCTAATAAATAAATATTTTTGGTGACAGACAAAGAAATGCTAATTGTGTTGGCACTAACGCTGCATGAGAAGTGGTGAGTGGAACACGCAGCGCGGCCTTTGTCACGTCTCACCTGTCACCGGCTCGTCCGACTCCTCAACACTTCTCATGAACCAAAAATGATTCAGCCAGCGGCCATTTCTGTTATTGTTCCACAAGTTGGAGCAGCACATGAATATCACTCACACTATTATGAAATCCATGTTCAAAAACAAAAATGTTTATTTAATAATCTCTATTAATTTGGCTCATTCACAACAATGTGCCCCCACAGAATAATCTCCATCAACCAAAAGGTCACATGCAATCGCACAAACGCATGCACAAACAGGCACACGCACAAACGAACGCACGCACGCATGTACATTATAGACATAAGTTATTGATGGACGTTGATCATTCATGATAAGAATCTAAACCTCTTTATTTGCATTAACTGCTGCTGCTTTGAGTTAACGTGTGAGGTCGACCAACAACAATCAGTCTAATTACTGTTGACAACAGAGTAATAACACAATAACAAGGGAAAGTTTCTCAAACTTATAACGTTGCAACATCACTTTACATATTTCTTGTTTGTTTTCGAGTGTTTCTGCTCCAGGAATATTTCAGGCCTGTGACTAAACAGCAGCCAAGTCCTCTGTGTCCCATCTGTGTATCCTCAGGTTCCCTCTCTTCGCAAATGGGATGTAATTGTTTGATGATTAAGGTCCATTAGTCGCTGTAGAACTTAGGCTTTAAGCACGTCGTCTTGTAGTTCCTCTTGGAAAGCCGACGGAGGAAACAGGGAAACACAACATAATCCCTGGAACTCTGTCTTCAATTTCCCTGCTCCAGTGAAGGACATGAATAGCGAGGCCCGTCCTGAAAGCGATCTGCAGGAGGAGACGATAGGCTCTGGCTGCAGGCGCCAGCGCAGACATGTGTTCACTCTTCCCCAGCTTCAGATCCAGTACCTGAGGCAGGAGCGCTTCGAGTCGACGTGCGTGAGTAGGATAATTGTGGACAAATAACACCGTTCCTCATCCTTGGCATGTTGAAAGTAAAGATTTAGACGCCAGTGATCACAGTGGTTCTATTTACTCCGCCGCGACCCCTCATCCCGGCCAGAACCCCCACGCTAAGACAATAAACAGCAGGGCGAACATGAAGTGGCTGCGCTAATGATAAGGAATGACACCGTGAGGGAAAACAGACTGTTAAAAACCAGATGTGGGCGCAGATGGGATCTCTGGGACATGACTGGAGGTGATACAGCGAAGTGTAGGTTGTACATGCGAGTGGAAAATGTATGTGCTCTAATGAGGCCGCTTGGCGGAGGCTGTGGCTGCAGCTGTGAAGGGACGGGGGATATTTACCCTATACCCACAACATGTTCCACTCAGTCTGAGGACGACAGGGGCGACGCGAGCACCGGAGGAACAAAGACAAAGAGAACAAAGGTCAGACTGGAGCTCCGCTGCCGTCGCCCAGCGATCATGTGGACAGGGCTCCTCCTCGTACTGGGAACGCTGGAGCTGGGCCTCAGCCAGCGGCTCAGCCAGCTCCAGTGGCTGTCGCGCCTGCGGGGCCGCCGGCGGCCCGCGGGCTGGCCGGCCCCGGACCCAGACTGCCCCCTGGAGTGCGACTGCCCCCCCGCCTACCCCACGGCCATGTACTGCCACGGCCGCGGCCTGCAGCACGTGCCCTACGTCCCGTCTCACGTGAAGTACGTCTACCTGCAGCACAACCGGATCGCCGGCATCCCGGACGGCGTGTTCGACGGCGCCACCGCCCTGGTGTGGGTGGTGCTGTTTCACAACCAGCTCAGCTCAGACAAGGTTGGCAAGAACGTGTTCGCCAAGCTGAGGAGGCTGGAGCGGCTCTTCCTGGAGCACAACGAGCTCATGCGGGTGCCTCCCAACCTGCCCACGTCCATAACGGACCTGCGACTCGGCCACAACAGGATCTCCCAGCTCCTGCCCGGCTCCTTCGAAGGGATGGCCAACCTCACCAGCCTCCAGCTCCAGGCCAACGACATAGAAGATGCCGGCGACGCGTTCAGGGGACTGAAGTCTCTCACCACGCTGGACATGAGCAGAAACCGCCTGGGCAGGATCCCCGAGCACCTCCCCGAGGGGCTGCAGCAGCTCTACCTGGAGTTCAACAGCGTGGACCGCGTCCCGGCCGGGTTCCTCGCCGCGGCGCCTCAGCTGCAGTTCGTCCGCTTGGCTCACAACAAGCTGAGGGACGGGGGACTTCCAGCCAACGCCTTCAACGTCAGCACGCTGGTAGAGCTGGACCTGTCCTTCAACAAGCTGGAGAGGATCCCTGTTGTCAGCAGGAACCTGGAGAACCTCTACCTTCAAGCCAATGAGATCAAAGGTACGGTTATTCTCCTGTTAATAACGTCTGTCCTTCAACAAGCCGCCACATTTAGACTCCCACCCATGAGCAGGCTGTAATTAGCCAGACTCTATTTTGATCATATCCTAATTTTAGTAATTAGTATTTAGATTTGAGGAGTGCAAAACCCTGCAGACACAAGTGGAAGGAAGCGTTGGGGTAAGAGTTTCATCAGGCGTCTTCCTGCCACGTGAACTAACGAGTTCTTAGTTGTTTTTGTAGCTTTTTGGAGCCTTTTTCATCCAGTTCTGTATTTTACTAGGTGGCAGTGAACATACTACTCCTTGAACTCACCGTATCCTGATG